>NC_081342.1:5400537-5407426 GCF_029784015.1 Lycium ferocissimum | reverse complement strand
CGATCCGTTCTAGCCGAGCACTGCAATTTCTTCATCATTTTGAGTGATACACAAATCAAAAGATGGACCATCATCATAATGGTGCACATAATTGTGTATACCTCTAGTAACTCTGCATGGAGTGCTTTTCTCCGCCATTACACCAAAAAATCAAAGCAACATGTAGTAGAAACCCTAACAATGGCGTAAAATCAAATAATTGGAAGAATATATTTAACAAAATAAACACAAATTTGTAAAAAAAACTCCTAAATAACTTACCTAGAAATGCGCAGCAATAATTTAGGTAATGGAATCGGTGGAGGATCGTGTATAGATATAATGGAGAAAAAATCGGAAGAGATTGAGAGACAATGAGAGAGAAAATGGGTTGATGAGGGGAAAAATATGAATACAAACCTTATGTTGCGGTTGGTTTTTTATTTTAACCGTGATTAAATGTTTTAGTTATGTACAATAATTGATATACACCTTTTAGTTATGGGATGTAATTAATTTAAAGTATAGCTACTAGATATAAATAAGGCCTAATGTTATCTACACCATGTAGATTTCCCAAAAAACATTATTGTACAGCAAACCGTAAACTTGGACATTGTTCTGCATAAACTTGGCGATTTAGAGCCTGGTTGCTCTTCAGAGTCTGAAAAGATCAAGACCAGACTTATCAAGTGGCCTGGAGAAAAACTCAGTGATGTAATCACTTACTAGAAATTCTTTATATAGTGGCAGTTTTTCTTCTGATATGAGCTCTTTGATTGAACCATACATCTTTGGTGGTGCAAAAACTCCAGTGAAGAAGCATGCCACTGACACCCTTGGTCCTACCTTTTTCGCTACAACTCTATGATTTGCACTTACATACTTTGTCAGTTGATAGGATCTATTAAAAAAATCCGGTTGAGATATGTAATAATTCGTAAAAAGAGGTTAAACGAGACAAAAAGAGTTATGTTTTGTTGCAAACCTGAAGAAACTCACCAATATTAACAACCAAACCATGTTCAATTGGTTCAACATCGACCCATTGGTTATAATTGCACGACTTGAAGGCTGCCACTTTGAACTGGAGCAGAATGGTACGTTCAATTGGTTCAACATCGACCCATTGGTTATAATGCACGACTTGAAGGCCGCCACTTTGATCCTGAAGCAGAATGGTAAGAAAATCAGGATCTGTGTGCTTATCGGTACCAAGAGTTAGCTCTGGCTGTGAGCATGCCGGGTAGTAATTGTTAATATATGTAATATAAAAGTATTATTTTATAATAATATATAAACAATTGAGAAAGAAGGAGTTCAAATTCTAATTTGTTTTGGTCTGTTGTCTTCAGTTGGTTTGTACCAACTGCTGTGTTCCTTCAAGATTAAATCTAAACGTTGCCTACTATTTTTAAACGTTGCCCACTATTTTTAAGCGCTGTCTACTATTTTTAAAATTGAGAAGATGCATCTGTTGAGTAACAATAAAAGGTTGGCCTATAAAAAGGCATCTTTGGCAGTAGCCAATAATATTATTACGAAAAACAGAAAACAACTTTCTGCTTCATCTCCTACTTAAACATTCTTTGCCATTGCTTACTAATTTTCATTCTTTCAAATCATTCATTCCTTTAGGTTGAGTTCTTGTGGTAGAAGAAATCAAAGAGTGCAACTTTGATTTCCAGAGTAGGCATTGTATCCTGGGGATAGATTTCCTTTTAGCCATTTGCACTGTGTGGAGGAAATTACTATCCTAAAGATAGTTTTCCGGAAATGCCTTGACTACTCGTTCCTTAATTTTCTGTTAGAATTATATTGTTCAGTCTTCACTCCATTGGATTATATTCAGAATTTTTCTACAACAATTTTAGGATAGTAATTTCCTCTCCAATGGAGTCTTCTTTGTTGGGTAAGTCATTTCAAGATGTGGAGAGACTTGAAAAATTCAATTGTATGAACAACAAGCGTTGGAGTATGAAAATGATGTATCAATTAACAATTGCAAAAGTTTACTATGTTTTGAGTTGTCCATATCCACAAAATGAAAGAAGTGATGGACAGCTTTCGGACTCTCAACAAAAATGGCTTGAAGATGATTTTGTATGTCGCTCAATGATCTTGAATGCAATGAGTAATGCTCTTTTCAATGTTTTCCACAAATGTTACCCCGCATATGACTTATGGGCTGCCATTGTGCGAAGGTATGTAACCGAAGATGCTGGAAACAAATCCTTTTTAATTAACAAGTTTATTGATTTTAAAATGGATGATTCCAAGCCTGTTGTTGATCAAGTAAATGAACTTAATGAAATTGCTTCTCAATGTGCTGATGTGGGTGAGCCAATTTCTGAGACTTTTCAAGTTTCTACTATTATTGGTAAACTTCCTCCTTCTTGGAAAGATTACCAAATGAAATTAAAGCACAAAACAAAGTCTCTAAATTTGGATCAATTACTTCAACATATTCAAATTGAGAATGAGGCTAGGAATAGAGAGCTTGTTAATAGTGGGAAAGAAAAAGTACATAATGTTGAAAATTCCTCATCTTTCAAATCTTCTAAAACCAAGACCAACAAGTTTCAAAATGGAAACAAGACTTTCGATAAAAAGAAAAGATTTGGCTCCAAGAATGGTATTAGTAAGAAGAATAGAGGACCTTGCTTTGTGTGTGGTAAGATGGGACATTTGGCCAGAGCTTGTAAATTTCGCAAAGGTAAGATAGATAAAAAGGAAGAAGCCAATGTCATGGAGCAAGATGATGAAATGGTTGCTGTTCTTACTGAAATTCTGATGGTGGATAAAAATGATTATTGGTGGCTAGATTCTGGAGCAACTTGCCATGTCACTCCATTCAAAACTGGTTTCAAGACGTACGAAGAGGTAAATGGTGAGAAAACAGTTTACATGGGCAACTCCACCACTTGTGTTGTCATGGGAATTGGCACCGTGCAACTTCCTCTTTCTTCGGGAAAAGTGCTAACGCTCAAGAACTTGTGCGGATTACGGTAGGGGTGTGGGTTATAAGGCACACGTGCACCTCTTCCTGAAATTTTTATATTGTAAAATATAGAAGAGTATAAGTATTTTCAGTGTGGAACCCATAACTATAATGCTGGATGGTACCATGGCAAAGGACGGACTGCCAAAGAGGATTTTGCCTAGGTGGTTGCGGGATCGATTCCCGCTGGGCGCTTATTTTAAAAAAAAAATCAATTTGCTTTCTTTTGCTTCTAAAAAGCAACAACCATCAAACAAAAAACACAGACCTAGCAAATTAAAACAGTAACCCACGTTTTATTCTTCTTTTATTGTTTTTTAAAAAAACATTACAAAGTCAACTAAAAAGAATCAATCAATAAATTATTACTTTACCCAAATCCCAATATCTCAAATTAAATTTGAAATCAAAACAAATGAGAAACAAGAAAAGCTAGGGTTAAAAAATAGCTTCTCTTCTATAAGGGACTTCTTGTTCTTGCGATTGTTGGATCTAGTTCTAGTTAGTTGATTTTGATTTGTTAATTTTCATTATTTTTTCGATTTTGAGTTTTACTATCCATATTTCACGATTACTGAAGTTTATTTCTTTCAAAGTAGTAATTTTGTTAGTTTGGAGTGAAAGCATGGCATCTTTCGCACATTTATACCAACGTCAATAATCTAGCTGGAATCTGTTGCTGGAACTAAGCTTCATCTTAAAAATATGGTGACAAGAGTGTATACTTTGTTTTAGAGGAATTAGGCAACACCAGTTTTTAAAACTTGTACCGGATGACAAGAACATATATAGTATGTAAATTAATTGTTAGTTTCTTCAAGATACCCTTAAATATTGACAAGAAGAAGTTATTTTAATAAAGAATTGGGCTTGGTTACTTCTTTCGTTTTTTTCGGGAATGTTGTGATTTCTTGTGGGACTACGCTAGATATGTTGTTGTTGTAATTTTTTTTTTTTTTTTTGGGAACCCACAATTAAAATCCTTTTGGATTTTTCAAGAATGTTCACCATATTCCTGGAATTCGGAAGAGTCTTGTTTCTATTAAAAAACTTGATGATCATGGTTTTAGAATTGTATTTGATTCCCAAAAAGTGATCATTTGTTGGGAAAGGATATGCTAAGGACAATATGTATGTTTTGAATATGAATAAAATTTCGAGTGCTTCTGCTTATATCGTTGATGATGTGAATGTTTTTTGGCATTATAGATTAGGCCATATAGGTAGCAATGCGATGAATCGAATGATTTCATAAGATTATATTCCTAAATCTTCACACATTTATACTACCAATAATTGTGAATGTTGTGCACAAGTAAAAATCACTAAGTCTCCTTTTAAATCAGTTTTTAAAACCACTTCTCTTTTAGAACTTGTACATACTGATTTATGTGATAATAATGATCATTTGACTAGAGCAGGAAAAAGATATTTTGTTACCTTTACTGATGATTTTTCGAAGTATACGTATGTTTATTTGCTTAAAACAAAAGATGAGACTTTTGAAAAATTTAAAATTTTTAAAGAAGAAATAGAAAATAGGACTAATAAGAAGATTAAAAGAATTAGATTGGATAGAGGTGGTGAATTTCTTTCTACTCAATTTATTTCGTTTTGCAGACAACATGGAATTGTAAGAAAATTTTCTGCCCCTAATTCTCCTCCATAAAATGGAGTTGCAGAAAGGAAAATAGGACACTTTTAGAAATGGTAAGTGCAATGCTTTTACATTCTAAATTACCATATAGTTTTTGGGGTGAAGCTCTATATACTGCATGTCATATAACTAATAGAATTTTGCATAGTGGACAAGATAAATCACCTTATGAGTTTCTTAAAAATAGGAAACCTAATATTAATTATTTTAAAGTTTGGGGTTGCATTGCATATGCATTAGATGCAACACAAAAAAGACCCAAGTTAGGTAGCAAGGCAATTAAATCTATTTTCTTGGGTTATTCTATGCATAGTAAGGCATCTAGATTTCTTAATTTGCATACTAACAGTGTATTTGAGTCTGTTCATGCTATTTATTTTGAACATTTGACTATTAAAAATGCTAATGCATTAGAACTTGAGAAAGACTTGTCAAATGAAATAGAATTAAATATTCAAATAAGAGATGTAGATTCTGATTTTTTTTCCAAGCATGTAAGTTGCCCTTCTCCAGCACACCTGTTGATACAAGTAATCCTGAGTTAAGGAGAAGTAAGAGACGTAGGATAGAAAAGGATCTAGGACCTGGAATGTTTACATATTCAATAGAAGAGGATCCTAGAACCTATCAAGAAGCTATGTCTCTACCTGATGCTAATCTTTGGAAGAAGGCTATGGATGACGAGATTAAGTCTATTAATGATAATAATAATAATACTTGGATCTTGAGAGAACTTCCTCCTAATACTAAGCTATTGGTCGCAAATGGGTTCTAAAGAAGAAACTTAAAGCCAATGGGAGTATAGACATATATAAAGCAAGGTTAGTAGCAAAAGGTTATAGTCAAAAAGAAGGTATTGATTATTTTGAAACATTTTCTCCTGTTACTAATATTACTACTATTAGAATCATGCTTGCTGTTGCTTCTATTTATAATTTGGAAGTTCATCAAATGGATGTCAAAACGGCATTTCTCAATGGCGACTTAGATGAAGAAATTTACATTCAACAACCTGAAGGTTATGTAGTGAACGGAGAAGAACACAAGGTATGTAAATTGAACAAATTCTTATATGGTCTTAAACAAGCTCCTAGACAATGGTATGAAAAATTTAAAAAGGAGATTAAATCTATTGGCTTTAAGTGTAGTAAAGTAGAAAACTATGTTTTTTATAAATGCAATTCTGATTATAAAGTTCTTATTACTTTATATGTTGATGATTTACTTATATTTGGTTCTAATATTGCATGTGTTAATGAAACGAAAAGGTTTCTTATGCAAATATTTGATATAAAGGATTTAGGTCCTGTTGATGTGATACTAGGTATTAGAGTAATTAGAAAAGAAAATGAGTTTATTCTTACACAGTCACATAATATTCAGAAGTTGCTTAAAAAAATTAATTTTGAAGATTGTAAACCTAGTAATACTCCTCTTGATCCTCATATTAATTTAGTCCCTAATGTTAGTGATCCTATTAATCAAGAAGAGTATGCTAAGATAATTGATAGTTTAATGTATGCTATGAATTATACTAGACCAGACATTGCATGTGTTGTTGGTATGCTTAGTAGATTCACTAGTAATCCTAGTCATGAGCATTGGAAAGCTATTAGTAAATTAATGAGATATTTAAAGCATACATTGAACTATGGTCTACATTATAAGTGCACGTCTTCTGTTTTAGAGTGTTACAGTGATGCCAGTTGGGCCTCTAGTGTAAGTAATTCAAAGTCTAGAAGCGGTTGGTTATTCACTATAGGAAGAGCTATAGCGGCGTGGTCCTTTAAGAAACAATCTTGTGTTGCACTGTCATCTATGGAATCTGAATTCATATCTATGTCTCTTGCTAGCAGAGATGTTCTATGGATTAGGAGATTCATGAAGTGCATACCGTTTATTGATAAACATAAAGGACCAATTACTTTATATTGTGATAATCAAGCTGCGATTCACAATACAAAAAATGAAAGGATGTCTGGCAATAGCAAGCATATTGCCATGAGATACAATCATGTGAGAAGTCTTGTGAAAAAAAGGAAAAATATCTGTTGAATATCTTCCTACTAATCAGATGTTGGCAGATCCTCTCACAAAACCTTTATCAGGAGAGAAAATTGAGAAAGTCATGGGAAACATGGGACTATTACCATTTTAAAGAGATAATTTTGAATGACATCTACTCTTTCATGTGAATGTCAGTTATAATTGAAAATTCATATTCTAAGAGCTCAAGGTTAAATCTTCAAAAA
>NC_081342.1:5280385-5400437 GCF_029784015.1 Lycium ferocissimum | reverse complement strand
ATACATAAATAAATCTGAAATAAATCGTACTCGTGTGCATGCAGTTTGTATTTTGTACCCCTCTACTTGGGATATATATGTTGGAACATGGAGCTTTTAGACAAAATGGTCTCTTATCTATATGAGTAGGTCTATTTAATCCTTTAAATATAACCTTGAGCATCTTTAGTCGCTTAAGTTTGCTAAATTAAAGTGGATCACCTTTGGTCCAACCAACAGAATCTATACTATACTATTCTAAAAGTGGGAAACAAAAAGTTACAAAAGTTGAATTACCAAAATATCCATCAAATATTGAATGACCATTTTACTCTTCACTCAAACACTATTGTAATAACACTTTTTGTACAGGAATGTAAAGATACATGCATTCTATTATAGATAAGAAAAAAAAAACTTGAAAAAAAAAACGTGGAACCCTTATAATATGGCCAGCGATGTTTTGGGAAGGTGTACAGAACCCATTGTCTATTCCTATTAACTCGGAGGTTGATGACGTTTAAAATTCTAAAGAAAGCTTATATAGTACTCTCTCCGGATAAAAAAGAGTGTCCACAAATCAAGAAAGAATTAATTTTGTTTTTTCGATTTGTCCTTATTAAGTGTTATGTGATAAAATCCTAATACATATTTAATGAGGGACGGTTTAGTCAAGTTACTTATTTTTTTTTAGAAGTTAGTATTTTCTTAAAGGGTGTGCAAATGGCTAAGTGACACTCTTTTTTATCCGGAGGGTGTATGGTATATTTATCTTTTTTCTCTAGATCATTTTTATTTAAAATATGTTAAAAAGTCTCTTTTGGTTTTCTTTTCTTTTTTTCTTATTTTTTTCATTTATGTGATATATTAAAAATTCAAAAGTGGCTCATTAATTTCCGTAATAACTTTTCATCTTCCCTTTCTTGATTCAGCAATTTAGCTTATTTGCCAGCATTTTTTGCAGTTACTCTCATTAAAAACACCATTCATTATCATTAATCTATATTAGAAGTAATATGTATATGTATGCCATTTATTCTAAGGCCACAAAGGAATACAATATGCAAGACCTACTACGAGGAAGCCAAATTAGCCATCATTTCCTCAACGAACGTACAAGTTTGATCATATTGACGACACCCTCTGGCAGAAGAAAGTTTTTGTAGAGAATATGCACCTAAAGGTTATTGACAGTATGTTGATATAATTCTCAGAAAGTTTAGCTTATCTATCAGTAGCTCTTGCTAGTTGCTTTATGAATTCTTCATGAATTTTAGTCTATAATTTCGGAACTTGATTTTTTGTGTTGGTTAGCTTTTTTCTTTCTTTGTTTTCTTCTTTTCGGGGTCTTTTAGGTTTCATGGTTAGTGCCTAATTTAATTATTGCGTCACTGTTCTTTCAGAAGACGCTAGATGTTGTAATTACTTGAACGTGCGATGAAGGAACTTTTTTTCCATGTCCTTTACCACAAGCAAAATGCAGGCAAACGGAGACCTAACCGAGGTTGGTAAGTCTCACAAGTCAATGAATCACCAAATGGCCGAGATCCATTCTATACTTGGCAATTTTCAAAGAAACTATTTTGGATTACAGTTTGATATGTAGCTGCCGATGTTAATATCGTTTGTTCCAAAGAAGTTTCACCGTTTCTCGACTTCGTCACCGCATTAGACTTGTTGGAACAACGGAGAGCTTTGCATTTAGATGTGGACAAATTTGGTTTCTCCTTTTTCTTTATTCCCCTTTAAAATTTTGTGATCAAATTGGTCATTAATCCGTCCGTCTCATATTACTTGACCCCTTTCTCTTTTACACCCTCCTTAAGAAATCATAAATAAAAGATACTCCCTCTGTCCCAAAAAGATTGCTCTCCTTTCCTTTTTAGTCTGTCCCAAAAAGATTGTCCCCTTTCTATATTTAGAAACAATTTAACTTTATGAGATGATTTACAGCCAAACTACAAGAAAGTATAGAAATCGCAACAAAAAATTTTATATTTGGCAACAACTTAGTTTTATTGTCGGCAAATGATTTTTTTGTTGCCAAAGAATTTAATTTTGTTGCCATAGCATTGATTATTGTTGCAAAAAGTACTTTTGGCAACAAAAAAAAAAAAAGTTGTTGCACGTTGTTGCAATAACAGCCGTTGGGAAAAGTTCATGCAACAATTTTTTTTTTCGTTGCTAAAACTACTTTTTGTGTAACACCCCGCATCTTGGAACTGAGTTTAAGCTCATATCATTAGAGTTCTAGTGGAAACACTGAAGGTTTGAACGTTTTGCGAAAATGGTTGATAGGCCTATTTCGGGAATGATAACTCCTTAATCGGTTTGGAATTTGGGAAATTACCCCTAATGAATTCGTAGTATGTGGAAATACCTTTCTAACGATATAAAGACCAAGCCAATCGAGAGATCGGAGCAAGGAGATATGATCGTCTCAATATGGCTAATAGTAAGGCACTTGAGAAATCCTATCGAATCGGCTAAGTTTTTGATACGTCTGCCTTCCATCCAACTTTAGTGAAAATCTGTTATGAATTTGGGAAAACTTCCTTGATGAAAATTGTAGATCTTTGAAATATCTTTCCAATGGTATCTTACGGGGTCAAACGGACATCTGTGCAAAAGTTATGCCCATTTTACTGAAGCATGTTCGCTGGAAATTCTGCCTGGCGTAACGGTGACGTTACGGACCGTAACTCGTGTTACGGGCCGTAACAGTGGACCGTAACGTCCCAAAAATTTCAGAAGCTCACTGGAAATTTTCACCAAGGTACGGTACAAAGTTACGGTCCGTACCTTGTGTTCTTGGGACCGTAACAGTGACCGTATCTTGGTCCGTATATACGTTTCGGGTCACCCTGACTTCGGAGGCCATAACCCTATCATAAATTGGGAATTTGGGAAAACTCAAAGAATGAAAGTTGTAGATAATTGAAATAACTTTCCAACCATAGGTCGTGGGCCTACATGTGACATCGGGATAGGGAGATATGGACGTTTTAAGGCAAAAAGGTCCCAACCCGATTTCAAGTCGGGTCAAACCCATTTCCCCTTGGTATTTAAGGGAAATGTTAACCCTAGCAGCCCCATTTCCTCCATATTTTCAGATTTTAGAGAGAGAAAGGGAGAGAGGAG
Source organism: Lycium ferocissimum (assembly GCF_029784015.1). Lineage (NCBI taxonomy): Eukaryota > Viridiplantae > Streptophyta > Magnoliopsida > Solanales > Solanaceae > Lycium > Lycium ferocissimum. Next base: position 5,397,317 of record NC_081342.1, on the reverse strand, counting down.
AATTAGAGAGAGAAAGTAGAGAATCAACCAAGTTGAAGGCCCCGAATCCCAAGGCTCGTGAAGGATAAAGTGTAGTACAAGTTCTTGCCGTCGTTCTAAGCTACAAATCAAACTTGGGGTGTTGATTTCGTGGTGGATGCTCATAAAAGGTAATATTCCTACTCTCAAATCATTTATAGTTGAGAATTGATGAATTCTTGGGAGAATAACAAATGGGTTTGATAAAGGAAATTATATGAATTATGCTAGAGTTTTGGATTTGTTGATTTGGGATTGTTGTATTCATGTGGGTGATGAAGAATGATGTTGATTACACCTAATTGAGATTGTAGAATCACCTAGAAGTAATAGAATGGGAATTGGGTGAAGAAATCACCATTAATGGAGATTATGGAGCTTCGTACCCACAAAGTGTTTGATAAAATGCTTAGATGACCAAAGCATGAATATTATTGCTAATATAGAATCCCTTTGACTTGTATTGATATAGATCAAAGTTGAAAAGGTTGACGAACATTGTATTACGCTCAAAGGCTGGAATTAAGGTATGTGAGGCTAACTATCTACGTTAGGGAATGTTCATGATTCTCCTCGCCTCATTCTTCATACTTGTCAGTAATTTGACTCAGAATACAGTTTAGCCCTGGTTTTATGATATGTTGTAGAACTGTTATCTTCTAGGGTTGCAGTTACAGAATTCGTTCATGGTTATCAATTTGAATATCATGAACTCAACACGTAATCTTTATAGACTTATGTATTGTTACCACATGAGTCTCAGTCTAGAAATTCAGTATGCTCAGAAACAGTCAGTGTTTTCAATTCAGTCCAGCATGTCTATTTCAGTTCAGCATTGTTCATTGTTGTTATGGTCTCAGTCCTTATTAATTAACCATAATTATACATATGTGATTTTGCCCGAGGGCATGATGCGATCTTGTGTATACGTATACATGGCCGAGGACCATTGGCGGCCTTACTAGGCCGAGGCCATAGCGTGCATTTATTATTGGGCCGAGGCCCCACATATACAAACACGGATAATACGGATGATTCGGATATAGAGCGAGGAGTATTCATATCTCTACTTCCTTGCTATTACGATTCTGATTATCGTTTCGGTTTTCGGTTTCGGTATTTTATTGCTTAGGTTGCTTTACATACCAGTACAATTCAAATGTCTTTGATGTCCTTTTATTGCTTGGGGCTGCGTCTCGCGATGCGGCAACGATACTGGTTGACGACTCGGCTATTTAGGAGTGCACATATCAGCTACTGGTAAGCCCCAGATTCCTTCGGGGGCGTTGTCATCTATCTAGCTATTTCAGTTTATAGACAGCTTAATTATTAAGTACTCTTAGAGGCTTCATAGACACAGTTCAGACGGTCAGATATGTATTATGTTAGCCTTGTTGGCAGTTGTTCAGTCGTTTTGGTTTAGCCAGGTTAGCTACTTTCAGATGTATTTCAGATTGTCTAAGTATTTCCGCATTATGATTTCAGTCAGACCTTTAGTATATCGGCATGTGTTTAGTTGTTTCCACATTCAGTTATGTGTTGATATCACATGTTGATTCGATCGCCGAATGGTTCGCTCGGTCACATGCGGTCGAGCACGGGTGCCGTGTTACGTCCGAGCCCGGAGTTCGGGGCGTGACAAAGCTTGGTATCGAACGTGGGTTCAAGTGTCTTAGGGAGTCTATGAAGCCGTGTCCAGTGGGGTCTCTTTTATATGTGTGAGGGCCCCACACATATAAACAGTTGACCACCAAGACATTCAGGATTGTCTCACTTCTTTCATACTTTAAATCGTGCAGTTAGAGCATTACTCTTAGGATTTCCTTCTAATTCATGCGAGTACGTATTTTCAGAAAATGCCTTATAAGAGAAAGTACAACAAGAGGAACACAGCCACCAGTCAAAGAGCTGCCGCTGAAACAGCTCACGAAGAGACTGTTCCGACTCAAACAGCAGTCCCTACGACTCCTACAGCTACACCTCCTAACACTTCAGACATGGATATGAGAGGAGCCATCCAGCTTCTTACTCAGATCGTTGCCAACCAGGCACAGCGACAAGAATCAGCCCCCAGCTCAGGTGTTAGTAGTGGGTCAAATAGTTCTAGGACTCAGGAGTTTTTGCGGATGAAGCCGCCAGTGTTCACAGGGTCAAAGAAGGAGGAAGAACCCCAGAATTTCATTGATGGACTCCAGAAAATATTTCGTGTGATGCATGCTACTGATACAGAGGCAGCAGAACTCGGAGCTTTCCAGTACGCAAGATGTGGCCCATATTTGGTATGAGACATGGGAACAGTCCCGAGGGAGGATGCCTTGCTACTTGGGATGAATTTGCAGATGCTTTCATTGAGCACTTCATGCCAATTGAGGTCAGGGAAGCCAAGGCTACAGAGTTTGAGAATCTAAGGCAGAAGGACATGACTGTTCAGGATTATTACCTCAAGTTCGTGTCATTGTCCAGACATGCTCCTCACATGGTTCCTGATATGAGAGCCGTGGTTAGAAGATTTGTACTTGGGCTTAAACCCGAGTTGCACAGGGATGCCAATACAGCTGCTCAGAATGACAAGATGACTATTTCCAAGATACTGGCATTCGTCCAAGGTAACGAGACTAGGCTGAAGGAAGAAGAAACCCTGCAGAAGCAGGAAGATAGGGAATTTAGTAAGAAGGCTAAGTCTACAGGAAATTTCAGTCAGGGAGGAGGAAACCGCCCATCCTTCAAGAATGGGTTATCAGGACCTGCTCAGTCTACAGTTAGTGTCCCATTTCAGATGTCCAAGTTTAGCCGGAAGAGTCAAAATTTTGAAGCAGCTACATATCCTTCTTGCAGCAAGTGTGGAAGAAAACACCCAGGGGTATGCCGTTCGGGCACGGATGGTTGTTTCGGGTGCGGTCAGCAGGGCCACTATCTGAAGGATTGCCCATTCGTAAGACAGAATACTGGGGGTAATGTAGTCCAGTCCACGAATTCAGCAGTCCCTCGAAATAATCAGGCCCAGCAGGGGAACAATACAGCTAGGTCTGGAAATACAAGCGGTGGGCGAAACCGTTTGTATGCATTGACAGGCCGTCAGGATACAGAAGCTCGTACAGATGTTGTCACAGGTACACTCACAGTTTTCACTGTTGAAGTATATGCCGTTATTGACCCAGGATCCACCTTACCTTATGTTGCTAAGAAATTTGGTATTGAATTTGAAAAGTTGCATGAACCTTTTCGAAGTACCCACACCGGTTGGGGAATCAGTTATAGCTAGGCGTATCTATAGGGGTTGTCCTAAGATTTACAATGTTAGCAGAGTCAAACCATTAGGATGGAGTATTCCAGTTATGAATACAATAGCAACCGGTTCATGTAAATAAATTTAGTTTTTTTTTTCACCATGAGAAATTGCTCAGATGAAAGTAGTCAGTTTTGTACAGTATGAGGGAATTACAGAAGATAAGGAACGTTAATTAGATCCCATCAAAAGAGAAGAATTTATAAGTATAAGATACTAGCCTTGGTCTAAGGGGGGGATGCATAAATCGCCAGTAAGTCCAGTGAGGTAATTGAAGACCCGGAGGGTTATTATGAGATATGAATAGTCGTAGTTCAGTCTCCATGTTTCATGTCGTGTTTCCTTCACGTTCATGTAGTCAAGCTATGTCCAGCCATATTGTTAACCATGACCCATCATTCGAGGACGAATGATCCCAAGGGGGAGATATTGTAACACCCCGCATCTTGGAACTGAGTTTAAGCTCATATCATTAGAGTTCTAGTGGAAACACTGAAGGTTTGAACGTTTTGCGAAAATGGTTGATAGGCCTATTTCGGGCAGCGATAACTCCTTAATCGGTTTGGAATTTGGGAAATTACCCCTAATGAATTCGTAGTATGTGGAAATACCTTTCTAACGATATAAAGACCAAGCCAATCAGAGATCGGAGCAAGGAGATATGATCGTCTCAATATGGCTAATAGTAAGGCACTTGAAATCCTATCGAATCGGCTAAGTTTTTGATACGTCTGCCTTCCATCCAACTTTAGTGAAAATCTGTTATGAATTTGGGAAAACTTCCTTGATGAAAATTGTAGATCTTTGAAATAGCTTTCCAATGGTATCTTACGGGGGTCAAACGGACATCTGTGCAAAAAGTTATGCCCATTTTACTGAAGCATGTTCGCTGGAAATTCTGCCTGGCGTAACGGTGACGTTACGGACCGTAACTCGTGTTACGGGCCGTAACAGTGGACCGTAACGTCCCAAAAATTTCCAGAAGCTCACTGGAAATTTTCACCAAGGTACGGTACAAAGTTACGGTCCGTACCTTGTGTTACGGGACCGTAACAGTGACCGTATCTTGGTCCGTATATACGTTTCGGGTCACCTGACTTCGGGAGGCCATAACCCTATCATAAATTGGGAATTTGGGAAAACTCAAAGAACAAAAGTTGTAGATAATTGAAATATCTTTCCAACCATAGGTCGTGGGATCATAGGTGACATCGGGATAGGGAGATATGGACGTTTTAAGACAGAAAGGTCCCAACCCGATTTCAAGTTGGGTCAAACCCATTTCCCCTTGGTATTTAAGGGAAATGTTAACCCTAGCAGCCCCATTTCCTCCATATTTTCAGATTTTAGAGAGAGAAAGGGAGAGAGAGGAGAATTAGAGAGAGAAAGTAGAGAATCAACCAAGTTGAAGGCCCCGAATCCCAAGGCTCGTGAAGGATAAAGTGTAGTACAAGTTCTTGCCGTCGTTCTAAGCTACAAATCAAACTTGGGGTGTTGATTTCGTGGTGGATGCTCATAAAAGGTAATATTCCTACTCTCAAATCATTTATAGTTGAGAATTGATGAATTCTTGGGAGAATAACAAATGGGTTTGATAAAGGAAATTATATGAATTATGCTAGAGTTTTGGATTTGTTGATTTGGGATTGTTGTATTCATGTGGGTGATGAAGAATGATGTTGATTACACCTAATTGAGATTGTAGAATCACCTAGAAGTAATAGAATGGGAATTGGGTGAAGAAATCACCATTAATGGAGATTATGGAGCTTCATGCCCACAAAGTGTTTGATAAAATGCTTAGATGACCAAAGCATGAATATTATTGCTAATATAGAATCCCTTTGACTTGTATTGATATAGATCAAAGTTGAAAAGGTTGACGAACATTGTATTACGCTCAAAGGCTGGAATTAAGGTATGTGAGGCTAACTATCTACGTTAGGGAATGTTCATGATTCTCCCTACGCCTCATTCTTCATACTTGTCGGTAATTTGACTCGAGAATACGGTTTAGCCCTGGTTTTATGATATGTTGTAGAGCTGTTATCTTCTAGGGTTGCGATTCTGAGAATTCGTTCATGGTTATCAATTTGAATATCATGAACTCAACACGTAATCTTTATAGACTTATGTATTGTTACCACATGAGTCTCGATCTAGAAATTCGGTATGCTCGAAACGATCGGTGTTTTCAATTTAGTCCAAGCATGTCTATTTCGGTTCGAGCATTGTTCATTGTTGTTATGGTCTCGGTCCTTATTAATTAACCATAATTATACATATGTGATTTTGCCCGAGGGCACGGACGATCTTGTGTATACGTATACATGGCCGAGGCCATTGGTGACGCACTACTAGGCCGAGGCCATAGCGTGCATTTATTATTGGGCCGAGGCCCCACATATACAAACACGGATAATACGGATGATTCGGATATAGAGCGAGGAGTATTCATATCTCTACTTCCTTGCTATTACGATTCGATTATCGGTTTCGGTTTCGGTTTCGGTATTTTATTGCTTCGGTTGCTTTACATACTAAGTACAATTCAAATGTGCTGATGTCCCTTTTTATTGCTTGGGGGCCTGCATCTCGCGATGCAGGCAACGATATACAGGTTGACGACTCAGCTATTTAGGAGTGCACGTATCAGCTATTGGTGAGCCCCAAATTCCTTCGGGGCGTTGTCATCTATCTAGCTATTTCAGTTTATAGACAGCTTAATTATTAAGTACTCTTAGAGGCTTCATAGACACAGTTCAGACGGTCAGATATGTATTATGTTAGCCTTGTTGGCAGTTGTTCAGTCGTTTTGGTTTAGCCAGGTTAGCTACTTTCAGATGTATTTCAGATTGTCTAAGTATTTCCGCATTATGATTTCAGTCAGACCTTTAGTATATCGGCATGTGTTTAGTTGTTTCCACATTCAGTTATGTGTTGATATCACATGTTGATTCAGTCAGCCAGATGGTTCGCTCGGTCACATGCAGTCAGGCACCGGGTGCCGTGTTACGTCCAGGCCCAGGTTCGGGGCGTGACATTTTGCAATAATAATCAATCTATGGCAACAAAAAAAAATTTGTTGCGAAATATATTTTTTCTTGTAGTGACACACATTTCGAAAGTCTTCCTTTATTTCTTAAACTTTGTGTCAAGTCAAAAGAGGACAATCTTTTTGGGACGGAGGGAGTATATTATACTATCTTACCCCTATCTCTATCCAATAAATACATTCTAATCAATATTGACTATTTTCAAGAACATTTACTACTTAGGGTAATATGGGAAATATTTAATTAATTTTATCTTAATTTTGTAAATGGACAATTAATTTGGGACATATTTTTAGTAATGAAAATTTTACTTTTCTATGAACAAGTTCTGTATGGGCTAAAAAGGTTTGGACAATATGCCAAAGCCTAACTATTCATTCTTTTCTTGCAACCACCACAGAGAAATTAAGCAGTTTCCTCTTCATTATGATGAGGTTTAAGCTATGTTAATGTGTTGGATAATTCGCAGCAGCTGGTAATGCAGAGCACTCAACAAAGATGGTATGTTGACGGCTCTTGCAGAACTGATTGAAGTAAACAACAGAAAATGTAATTGAGTGCAGTGGCGGAGCCACACTATGCCGAGGGTGTTCATCTGAACCCCCTTGGCGGAAAAAAATATTGTTTTTACAAGGTTAAAATTATTTTTTATGTATATATAGTAGATGTTGAACCCCTTAGGCTTCTTCGTATGTTTACTTTTTTATATTTTGAACCCCTCGGCGGAAATTCTGGCTCCGCCACTGATTGAGTGCCTGCAAACTTCATCGCCAGAAGTGTAATTAGCAGACAAAATGAGAAGAAGATTAAAAGATGAGTAAAAGAACAGGCAGCACAATTAGAGGTTGAATGTAGAAAAAGTGTGCAAGTTCTAGAGCACTTTTAATTGTATCCTGAAAATAGATTGTATTTGTGGTGGCTATGACAACAGTGAACAGTGACCCCTTGAAAAGATACCCATGGATCTCATATGAAACTGATCCCATCATATCAATAATCTATATATCTAAATAAAGCAGGGCAAAGGCTCGGTGACGTGACACTCTAAAAATTGAGTATTAGAATTTATCTTTTTTGTCAAATTTTTAGCCTTTCTAACATTTTAAAACTCAATAATAAATACCATAAATAATAAAACTAATAACGAAGACGACTGCTCACTTAAAATCTTTACAGAATCATCACTTCCCCATTACATACGGCGCCTGCCCTCTTCTTTTCTGTTCCCAGGTCAAACTTCTTTTTGTAGCTTGTGACGCCCCGTCTCTCCTCTTCTTCGTCACACTCGCCTAAATTCTTCTTTCTCTTCAGTGAATGAGAATTTGGGGATGGACCTTATGGGGGGCACTGCATAATGAAAGGCTAAAACACCATATGGTTCTCATATCAACTTATTCAGGTGTCTTGGAATTCTTCTTTTTTTATCTTTATCAATTTACTCAGAATATCTTTTTCCATCCCATGTTAATTTAGTTATCTTTCTTTAACAAAAAAAATAAAGTCTGTCTATTAGTTTTTTTCCATTTTAGTTCTTTTACTGGTAAATTTGAATATTGAAAACAATAGTATCCAAATAGTTTAGCGTATTAACATATCAAATATGTCCCACTGAACTATAAATTAAAATCCACCACTCTGTAAATTCGCTAAAGCCTGTAGCTAATTTAAAACAATAATTAAAGGCGCTCTATATTAAGTTAGACTAATAGCAGGTCCATACACTTTAATTTGGATGATCACTTTCTTCTAATGATGTTCCATCATTGTAGCAATTTTATATAATTTAACAGTTAGAACTGATGCAATATGATCGTATCAATTAATTTTCTGAGAAATGACTATAATCGATAATTCTAATTATAAGGTTGCGAAAAGATGACTTTGATCCATCGGCGAGGGCAGTATCTAAACTCATGCGCTAACTTACCTCTTCAGGATTCATGAAAAGTGGATAACCTAGGCTAGTTTTCGAGGAACTTTGGCACTTCATTTGGTTTTATTTTGATATGTTCGTTTGTTAGGCGTGTTATTTTCAGGCAAATCAGGTTTTTTTGTTCTTCAACTTTGAAACATTTTTGGGGCTGTATACATGGCTCATGTATGACATTGGTGGTTAATGCTTCCAGTACCATAATTTTGGTATACAAATTTGTATGGTACAGTGAGTCTCCAATTGCATATGCCTATAAAATTGTTTCTTTACGTATATACTTCAATGTTTTCCATCAATAGCACTCAACTGTGGATTTAAAAATTAAATGGTGATATTGTTCTTTTCTTTGCTTATTCACGACTACAAATTAAAAATCCATGCCTTTTTTTTTTTTTTTTTTTATTTGCACAAAGAAGAGAAACTTTAGTATTAAGTTTAGCATAAGCTCTTTTATATTTTTTTCTCCACTCTTGGTCTTTGTGAGTGAGGTTTTCAACTTAAAAAGTAACATCTGTCTATTGAGTTAACATTCTTAGTACACCTTGTAGCTAAGGTATCCTCTTACTAAGTAGTAATCTTTTGTAGTTCCTGGACATTGTTTGTCCTTTCGTTCTGTATGTACCGATCATTTATGTTATACCCCGCATTTTCAGAGCATGAGTATGACATGTACCTCACCGTAGTAATGGAGTGTCGGAGACGTCCCATGATGTTTTGAAAGGCACAAGCCATGGAAAGTACGTAACAACGAAGTAAAAGGATGAATTACAATCTCGTAAGTCGTAGTCGGGAAAGACTATTTTGAGACCGAGAACATGACCATTTTTAGTATAATGAATGACAAATACCATGTATGGAGAGTTTCGGAATATTTCGAGGTAGAATAAATTGAAGAGAAATAAGTTCGACGAAAATTTGAGAAATCTTTGGACGGATTTTTAGTCAACTTTGGAGGCGCATATCTCCTAGTATATTTGGAGTTTTAAGGTGAAACCAAAGTCTAAAATGAAGCTCGTCGAGTCTAGTTTGTGATGCAACAAACCGTTCGTCGATAGGGCCTCGGAGTAGAGAATTATAGACGTTACAAACTGAGCTTATGAAGCAGAAACAAAACTGCAATGAGCGCAACAGGGCGCTACGATGCGCTACAATCTTGTAGCTACGGTGGCGCGCCTCGCCCCTATATAAAGGGTTAAAATCTCATTTTTTTCATCCCAAAATTTCCAGAAAATTCAGCAACAAAAGGGCTCTTATTCATCACAAAAATTGAGGATTTTGAGTGAAATTTCAAACTACGGAATATCAATCGAGGTCCGGGCAACGCGTAGACGCGAATATAATTTCGTTTAGTGTTGGAGTGGCTTGGGAACAAGAAAATGATTAAGATTTGGGCTACCTTCATAAAATAAGGTATGGATCATCAAATCCCTCTTTTTATCATGTTTGATTAAGGGATATTTGAAAGAATAAAGATTATAGTTGTTGTGTTGATGTTGTTGGATTATGGATTGAGAGTTGAAGAGAAATTTGGATGAAAATACATATATTTATCTTGTAGAATGTTGAGAATGTTGTTATTGATGTTGTTAGTATTAATTTCGACTTCTTTGCGGAAATAAAGTTATTAATTAGTCGTATCCCAAGTTGGTTGGTTGGGAAATTTAGAAAACAGTGTGTGGGCTGTTTTATGGCATATGTTGGTGTTGGAAATGATGTTATTACTATTGGTATTGTTGTTGATGTTGTTGGTTGTTGAATTGGAATTTCTGCTGAGGCACATAAACGGAAATCTTTGCCGAATCTCGACGAGAATCTAAAAGGACTTTCATTAAGTGTTTAAGACGAGCGTATGACGATGATCCTAACGATATTATGAATGGTTCTATATGTAGATTACGAGGCTACGAATAATTTTTAAGCGAGTTGCAAGACAGGAAATAAGTTGGAAATCGAGAATTATCTTCCAGGTATGTTAAGGCTCGTCCCTTTCTTTCAAAGGCATGATCTCTAGGTTATGATTTCATAAATGTTTCCATATTTTCCTTGTTATCAAAAGTTAAGAAATCTAAGATTCCGAGGCATGATTTCCTTCCTGATAATCCATAAATGTTTTCCAAAATATTCCTATCTCCCAAACCAAAGGTCGTGATTATGTGAGCCTTATGATGGCAACGATGGGAATGTTTTTCAATAACAATGATGATGTCAAAGATGAGAATGTTATTATGATGAAAATGATGAGAATGATTTCATGTTTAAAGGTTTCAAGTTTATGTTTTCGATGACGATATGAGAACGTTGAACTATTTCTTGATGTCTCAATTTTTGTTCATGAATGACGACTATTTCTTTTAAGATTCCAAAAGTACATGACTTGATGCCCTATGAGATTTATGGTCTTATTCTATGTTTTCTCTTAGTTCTATTCTCCATTGATAGTCTCACCTTAAATCAATTGTTCCTTCAAGGGGAGACAAAGCGACGATAATTATTCCATAATATAATCGGAGGTTACCGACCTTACGTCACTCCGATACAGTTGTGGCTTTTGATTGGGCTCTTATGCATGCTTTATATATATGTATGTATTTTCTCACACCGCGCCGCGCTATAGTCGGCCGGGCGGGCACGTAGATGTGCACACCACCTGCCGGTGGGCATGTTGTGATATCGCCCGGACGCGGGAGGCACGGGACGCGAGGCTAACGATGATAACACCGAGCCTTAAATGGCCGGGCATGATACTACTTATATATCACACCGAGCCTTCCTGGCCGGGCATGTTACTTTCACACCGAGCCTTTATGGCCGGGCATGTTACTATGTATATGTATGAAATGTTTTTTTTAAAAGGCTAAGCATGCATGACATCCGCCTTATGAGGCATCCAGATGTTCAGGTTATCTCTCTTACTCATTGTTACTTTTCATATCTATATTATGTTATTATTTATGCCTTACATACTTAGTACATTATTCGTACTGACGTCCCTTCTTGTGGACGCTGCGTTTCATGCCACGCAGGTGTATACAGACGAGTAGAGGATATGGCTAGAAGATGTTCCAGCTGGATTGGCGAGCTCCATTTCTTTCCGGAGTGTTGCCGAGTCAGAGTATCCATGTCATGGTATAATGATTTATGTTAGAGACTTTGCGGACGAGTCACGTATATAGTATGTCAGTTTTGCAAGCGGCTCTGTAAGCCGATGTATTATCATGCATTACTTTGCAGATTTTATATGATCACAGATCTTACTTGATTTGATAAAGACGGAAAGAATGTTTTTTCTGAAAAACTTTCATCATGCATTTCATTCCATGACTTAAGGGCCCAATGAGACTAAGAGTATAACGAGAGCCAGCGGGTTCGCTCGACTCTAAATAAGGGTCGGGTGCCCATCATGCCCTATCAGGATTGGGGTGTGACAATTTATGTAAGATGCAGGGATTCTTTCCAAGGAAAGGATCAATGGATATTTCACCATTTCCTAAATCTATGTACTTTTTCATTATACATTCATCAAGATCACCTTTCAAGATGCCAATGAAGTTGTTGCCTTTGGCGTCAAGTGGAAGTGTTAATGTAGTATGAACTCATTTTTAATGAAACTTTTAAAAATATAGTGTTAACATTTTTACTTTACCAGCTAGAGTTAACATATATTTAAAATAAGATGCACGTTGATAATCTAGTAAGACTGGTTTTATTTTCTCGGCGAACTTTTTGAATGCTTAGAAGTCCACAAATGTTTGCGAAGAGGATATTTAGAAAAGGAGATATTGTTTGTACATCAGAAGCAAATTAAAATAACTGTTTTGGTAGTATCTTAGAATTTTGATATAGGAAATACAAAGGAAAATGCTAATTTCTCACGGATCGTTACTCCACTTGTTCAAAATATTATGTGCATATATTTATTTTTTATGTACGTATTGAGGTTCTTTCTTACTATAGTTTTTCTGTCAACTTTTACGAGTACGACGGCTTAAGAGTTGACCCGTGTGGAGTTTCTTACAAAACAAACTGAATGATGAATTGAAGTATTATGAAACAGTCGTGTACATTGCGCTTGGGTGAAGATTTACTGAAGGCTAAATTGCTCTAGTAAGTTTGTAACGAATTGAAATAAGCTTTCTGAAAAGAATTATTTTGTAGAAAAGCTTTTGTCTTACAAGTGAAATAGTTTAGACTTTAAAACTTCTCATGAGGAGATAAAACTGCACAAATAAAATCACAAAAACCTGCAGTCATTCTCTGGCATAAATAAAAACACAAAAACCTACAGTCATCTCTTCTTTATCTTTGATATCAAGAAAGATAGATATGCCAATAGTGTATGTTTCTTTTAATGTTCTGTATAATCAAATTGATATTTTATGTTATCCATGCTGGAATTTTTGTTGTTGTTTCTTTCTATTGTACTTCATGATTTTGTGATTGTTTGACTACGTAACTTCTATTATGCCTTGTGATTGTTATTTCTTTTCTTACAGTGTAATACCCATACTTGGAGACTTTAGGTCCCATATTGCTCACAACTTTAAATAATAGATGTAATTATAGCTCAAGAAAATGGTGGAAAGACGGTGGTGGAAGAACTCACATATGACGTAAGATATGTACCAGTTGTTGTATGGTCACCATTATGATCTGATTTGCTTGCACACAATCATTCAGGTTAAAAAGAGAAATTGTACTACTGAATTACAAGAAAATACGGGGAGAGAGTTCTAGAATAGAACTGACAAATTAATGTGGCTTTTTTTAGTATGATTTTCCATATGCTTGATGATAAACTTTTCTAGACTTCTTATTCTTGAAGTTTTTTCAAAAGATAACATATCTAAGAGCTATAAGAACTTCATGACCCTATTCATTTGGGCCGTGCAAAGCTCGGGCTACCTACATTTGCTATGACGCTTGAATTGCCTGATCTGATTTTTGAGTCTATTTGATGATCCATTATTGGTTTCTTCTGTGGTTGATCATGATACTTGATAAATGAAAAAATCTTGACACATTTTCCTACACATGCAATATGGAGGACCCTTTTACATCGTGCAATCGTGAGCTCTTATATTGCCAAACAATTTGTTGAGTTTAATGGTGAGTTCTAAAGAATCTATTTTATGCAGGTACAAAATATTTAACTCCTGAACATCTATTCTCTTACTTTCTAATGCTTATGGCTGCGATGTATAATGCTTGATGTTAATTTGATTCTATCGTGTAGGATCTTCTTTGCAGAGGTGTCCTTGGGTGGTCTGAAAATTTAGTTGACTACTATGGTCAGCATGTAAACTTTACCAGTGAGAGGATTATATAGATCTATTCTTGAGACTTGCACATTTTCTTTAAGATTATCCAACCCCGGGGACAAAACTTAGAATTCATGAACGAAGAGCCTCCAATCTCAATTATAATTTACCTGTAAATTCAAGACTAGAAATTGTAAGAAGCAATTAAGGATAGGTTTCAACCTCAATTTTGAAGAGCAATATTTTCATTTCTCTACTCTTTCAAGGTCACCGTGCATAATCTTTATAGATCATAGAACTCCAAATCTTTGTTTATTTATGTATTATGTCATCTCCTTGTGCCATTTCAAATCATTATTATGCTAATTCATTATGCAATTGATTATCGGGCTGCAGTTATATCTACTTTGTGCTGTGTATGTGATGATGATCAAAGAAATGATAATTTTCGTGTCTAATTTTTTTCTGTGCGGATTGTATCTTTTCATGTCTAATCTATGGATAAAGTGTCTATGTTTTTCACTATGCAAAAGTACGTTTTTACATTTGGTGAAATAACTTCTACAAGTTTTTTTTTTTTTTTTTGTTTGACATAGAAATGAAAAAAACTTATCAACAATTATGACTTAAACAATGGCTAATGCACCGCGCGAAGCGCGGGCATATTTACTAGTATTATACTAAAAGTGGGAAGCTCCTTCCTTCAAAGTTGAATTAGATTTTATCTCTATAGTAAATCAACATGCAACAATATCCCTAAAATGTCGATGGACATTTACATCCTTTTAAAATATATATATTAACCAGTTAATATCAAAATAGTAAATTTACTTCTAATAAATGATAAATATATTAATAAATCAATGAAATGAAAAAGGATTACGGTAAGTTCTTGTATCTACCAAGCATTTATCACACAGTAATTTATTATGGGAAAATGACTTAATAATACTATTTAAGACTCTATATTACAAAACATAAATATACTTTTTCTTATTTACAAAACATACCAACAAAATTACAAAGTATATCAAATAGAATACCAAATTTGGATTTAATGAGATACCCACGATTTTGGGCATTTTTTAAGGAAAAGAATCTGATTTTAAATGTGGACTTAATTATAGGATAGTTACCAATCAACCTCTTTTTTTTTTTTTAAAAGATTCTTCTCTCTCTCTCCCTCTATGATAGACACCATTTCTAGACCTAAAATTCATCTTCTCTCATAATATAAATTTTCAAACTAATATTACAATTTTTTTTAATTATTGACATGTGTATTAATTGTATATAAAAATTGATTTTTATCATTTTGAGATATGTGCGATCATTGTGTGTTTGAAATCTGTATAAATGTTGAAAACTAGCATATGTATGAAATGTGTATGGAATCTGCTATATACTATCATTTTTTAGATATATGTGGCATAGTGTGTATGGAATTCGAATAAATTCGATATAAATTAATCTAAAAAATGTTGAAAATTATACGGGTATGGAATGTGGTTTGTATCAATCAAAAAACTTAATATACATATATACTTTCTCATAATCTATACATACTTTGATTAGATTTTATACAATTTATATGTACTTTATCATAATCAAAATATACATACAACTTTTATACATATTTCATACATAAAAATTATAACGTATTTATACATTTATACATATTGCATACAAAAAATTACACAAATTTATTTTCTAGTGTATGAACTTTGTATGGAATCTGGTTTGTATCAATTACAAATTTATTATACATATTTTCTCAAAATTTATACATACTTTGATTAAATTTTATACAATTTATATGCACTTTATCATAATCAAAATACACATAATTTTAATACATATTTCATATACAAAAATTATAACAAATTTATACAGTTATACATATTGCATATAAAAATTATACATATATGTTTTCTGATGTATATAAAAACTACCGATTAGTATTAACTTTTTGAATAAAAGTTGAAGAAAATTAGAGAACAATATCTCTTAATTTTGAATGGGGAGATAAAAATGGATGAAATAAGGGAGCATGGAGAAAATCAGGTAACAATATATTTTAATTTTGATTGGAGAGAGAAAATTGGATAAAATAATGAAAGCAATCTCCTTACCTTATTTAATGTGTTTTATTTAATTCTTTTTAATTTACCTGATTTGTATAGATTTTGTAACAAATCTATTGATATATTTTGTAAACTGAAAAGTATCGTTATATTTCGTAAATATAACCTCTTAGTATGTACATATATGTTTTTTGCCCATTTATTATTCCTTCCGGATCAAAAAAAGCGTCCACTTAGCATTTTTTTCTTGGATAAAAAAAGTGTCAACTTATTAAATCAAGAAATAATTAACCTTATTTTTTTTTTCCAGATTTGTCCCTATTAAGTGTTATGTGATCAAATCTCAATGCCTATTTAATTAGGGGTAGTTTAATCAATTTACATATTTTTTTCTTAGAGTGAGTAGTTTCTTAAAGGGTGTGCACATGGCTAAGTGAACTCTTTTTTTGATCTGGAGGGAGTACTATAGTCTACTTTTACTTTCTAGGAATTACTTTCATTTAACAGTAATTATTGCAAAAAAGTATTTGTGTCTATTCAACGTCATTTAATTCTTTTTTTTTTTTTTTTTTTTTGGTGTGTGTGCAGTATTTGTACGATTTTTTTTTATAGATATGTAAGAATCATACGCATAAGGCCAATTTGAACTGTTGATTTATTTGGTCAAAACAATGTAATACAGTAATTGCTTATTTAAGTCATTATCTATCTATCTAGCTATCTATATCTATATATATATATATATATATATATATATATATAATCCGGAGACAAAGGCTCGGTGATGTGGCGCAACTACAACACAGTATTTGTATTCATCTTTTTTTTACAATATTTTGCCAATATATCTAGATTTCCGTAGACCTCTTTGTCTACTTAAAATCTGCTCTATGACTCCCATATGTTTTGAAAAATAAATAAATCTCAATAGCACTTTAAGATGTTCATGACACTTTCCATTGTTGGATTAATTGCTCTTTGCCATTTCGTGAGGAAAACTACATCCTGTTGGCTTTCCAATGTTATCCATTTTGAATTGTGGTTGTCCACTGTAGAGAATACTTGCCCTCTTTTGAGGTTTAATCTATATATAAAAGTGAGACATAGACCAGTGATGTCGTGCCCCCAGGAATCACATTTATCTCTTCCCACAATTTTTGCCAAATTTCCCCGCATTCCCGTTATTCAAGTCTTTTAAGAATTATAATAAACATGCATTCTTCTGGAGAAAAAAGGAATCGCATCGCTCCTGAAAACACACGTTTTTCTTTATTGCAGAAGTTCAACAGTTTAAGAACCTCTCTGTACATATGTTCAACCTTCGTAATTACCATATCTCAAAAACCCAGAAATTATTCAGGAAGCAGAAATAATTTGCAAAATTATATAGAAAAGCAGTGATGTTTCCACGAGAGGTGTTGCTGATGCTTTGAGTTCTGCTTTTCACATTTATCTCTCTTATATGTCGCTTCCCTGGCCATCTATATCTCTTCTTGCGGAGTTCACAAATTGTGCATATAGCGTGGGAAGAAGAGAAGATGACTCGACATTCTCCGAGGAATTTTTGATTGGTTATTTAATGTTATTTGCAGTTGTATTCTTCTATCAAGAGATCGAAGCTTTCTTAATCCGATGTCCAACTACCAAAAAGATATCCCAGCCGCCTATACCTAAAGATATTTTAAGTAACTTTCGTAGTAATTCTCTCCAGTGACTCAAAATGGCAACAAGGAATTTTCCCACCACCATTCCTTATTCGTGGAAGTCACTTCTTTTAAGCTAATAACAGATTACAAGGTAATTTTTTCTCTATGGGTTGAAGTAATTTTTGTTCTGCTCTCTATGGGTTCAATGATATTGCTAACTTTGCGTCTTAGCCATTCGAAAAATTAAATAAATAACAGATTTTTTTTTTTTTTTTTTGAATAAGTGAAGTTAATTAAGAGATTCTTTGGGTGTTGTTCACCAAATTTCAGCTTAACATGCGTGATCTCACAATACTCTCCTCCAAAAACTAAATAAATAACAATTTTTTTTTGAATAAGTTAATATAATTAACAGATTCTTTGGGTGTTGTTCACCAAATTTCATCTTAACATGCGTGATCTGACAATACTCTCCTTTCAATCTTCACATAAATTCTATGTCTTGGAATGAGATGCTTACTCTTTGCTCATTAAACTGTTAGCAGCAATCAAGCAAAACAAGGCTATGACCAAGAAAATAGCAAAAAGGGTGCAATTTTGTCATATGAAGATTCTTCTGCAGAGCTTCTTTAACTTAAAGAACTTGAACAAACTTGATTTGTTTTAACTTTATGCAGTAAATGTCTTACTCGCTAATTAACTATGAATATGTTCACCTTATAAGATCAGTGTTGCAACGGCTGAGAAATTTGCACCAAAGTCTCCTCCAGCACATGGTCCTCGGTAAGTCATATAATGTTATCCTTGGTCCAGATCTTTTTGAATTTTTTCTTTCATTGCTCATGATTCCAACTTTTGCTATTGTTCGTCGCTTATGTTGTACAATAATATCGACATCGTTGTAGCTATGGTTGTCTTATTTTATCTATATTATTCATACTTATTTTGTCATATTAATTAGATCATTCTCATGAATTTCACCTCCTTATGTTTTATGTGAGAATGATTTTGGAGTATCCATCTCAAGAATCATGTTGTTAGAATTCAGTTCAATACATATTCTAACTCCATGTAGAGCAGCCTGAATCTCAGCACTATTTTTAGTGCAGAAATGATGGCTTTGGAATAAGTTATCAGGTTGATATAAAATGAAGGTTTTATGTAATCTTTATATTTATATAGGCAAAATACATCAAAACCCCCCTGAACTATACCCGAAAAGTCGATATCACACCTAAACTATACGAGCGACCTATTACACACCTTAACATCTAAAAACTGAATTTATTTGCACCTTATAAGCTGACGTGGCAAAAAAAATAATGATAATTAATAAATAGGCGAGTGAAGTAGTAAAAATAATTTTTAATTTAATAAAAACTGATTTTCTTTCAACTCTTCTTCTCCATTTTCACCACTACCACCCCCACCACCCAAACCCGCCTCTCCTCCATTTCATCACCACCACCACCACCACATCCCCCTTTTCTTCTTCACCCCCAACCCCCACCCGTCCCTTTCTTCTTCATTTCCCCACCCCTCTCCTCCATTTCATCACCATCAAAAAGGGGTGGTTAATACAGCCACAGCAGCAAGACAAGAGAATCGTTAGCTGCAAGAAATCAACAGCAATGTGCATCTTCAGAAGCTAGAGCTACAGAAAGAGAAGCACTATTAAATTCTCCCACCAAGATTTCAATCTGGGAACCAACAAATGAATGAATAAATAAATAATTCCTATTTCGCATTGGTTTTTCCATCAAAGAATGTCAAGGACTACTTGCAATTTAAGGCTCAGAGCAAGGTTAGTAATGGGACAAAGAGAGGAGGAGACCACACAATGGCAGCGAAAGAACCAGTTGCTCGTGATAGAAAAACCTCAAATCACATACCATCAGAGGTTTACCAAGCCAAGATACAGATTCACTCGTCTCTAAACCCAAACAACCTTTTTTTAAGCTCACATAAGCAAATATCATCACTGCCTCTTTGAGAAAATGGTCGCATATATTTCGAAGAATTTAGGGTGCTTTGGACTGAGTAACACACAAAACTAATGATTGGCTGTAGCCTGCTCCTCCCAAAATCCGAATGTTATTGGTGCATTAGTTGCTAATGATGCTATTATCTCTTCTAATTCCTCCAAAACCTGCTTAGTGGAAATGAAGAAGGAGGATTTGGGGTCCAGGGGGGGGGTGGCGGGCGAGGTGGTTGGTGGTGTGAAGGATTTGGGGGGGGTGGGGGGTAGCGTGAAGGTGGAAGGGAAGGGGGGGGGGGGGATGGTGTGGTGAAATGAAAAAGAAGAGGGAAAATTAGTTTTTAAAATTTTTAATTTTGTTAATAAAGTAAATAAAGCAAAATTGTGAAAGAATAAATAAAATAAATAAAAATTAGAGGATTTTTTGACGTGGCACTGACATGGATTGACGTGGTACGACGTGGCATTGACGTGGAGAGAGAGTGTGTACACTCTCCCCTAATGCAACTGGTCATATTGTATCAGGGAGTAAAAATATCACTTTTAAATATATTAGGTGTGTAATAGGTCGCTCGTATAGTTTAGGTGTGATATCGACTTTTCGGGTATAGTTCAGGGGGGTTTTGATGTATTTTGCCTATTTATATAATTCTGGTCTTAGGAGAGTTATGTGGCATCTCTAAGACCAGAAAACATATTTATCCTTTTCTTTCATATTTTTGCTTGTTTCTCTTTCATATTTTTGCTTTTTTCTCTTATTGCATGAGCAATTGGAGCAGTCTATCCCTGGTAAGCTAAAATCTCTCTCGAGAAGTTTACGATTGTCATTTATTTTAGTTTGTAGTTTGAATAGTATAATTCTTCTGATGCAGTTGGTTTGAATTTGTTGCACAGTTCAAACGTCGCTTAAAAATGGATGCAAGAGAGCATGCTGCTTTTGCACCTGATGCCAGTGTGCTAGCTAGAGCACCGTAGGAACGAATTTCTGGGAAACTTAAAGAGGAAAATGCTCGAATTTGTGCAATGCGTTCAAAGAAAGTGTCTACTTCCACAGATCCTTCACAGAAAAAGGCACATACCAGGGCTAAGGAGAGTACAGAAGGCAAGGGGAGTAGTGTAGACAAGGAAAAGGTGCGTAAGGTATCTTGGGAGAGGATCGGTGAAGATTATACTGCCCAAATACTGAGAGTTATTTAGCGAGTTTGGTGAGGTTGAAGATGTAGCAATCAAGAGTTCTAAGAAGAATGACTTTGTTCTTGTCATGTCACCCAAGGCCACAACTTTCAGTACTTTATGAAATTTAGTATTGATTTTAAGCGATCATCTTTGCTGTTTGTAGTATAAGGTAACAACTTTTTCTCTTTTCAGAAAGCATCTTGTGAAAATGTCTTGGGGGATTTATCAAATCCTCTCTTAATTGTGCGTTTTCAGTCAATCCAACCTCCGATGCCATTTCCATTTTTTAAAGAGTATTGTCACAAATACCATTGAATTATTTCTTTGAAGTATTTGTTCCTGAGGTTGTTCATTTTTTGCTGTTCCTAATTTTATTTGGATTTTTCATTATGACTGAAACCATGGATGCTTTGAACCCGTTCTTTTTAGTGGTATATAATTCCAATGGCTCCAAGGCAGAGAAAAGATCAAACAGAGGCGAAAGTCGGGAAATTCACCTATAGAAAGATCACTTCCGGTTTGTAACACTCGTACGTATGTGGCCTTTCGTTGTCATATCAGTTGTTGAGATAGGTGATTGGGATTTAGAAGCATCTTTTGTACTCTATTTCTAACTTATTTTTTCTTATCTTTTTGTAGTATTTTGATTTATATAAGATCTTTTTAACAGTTTTGAGAAACTGATGGATTCTGATGTATACAACATGCCTTTTCATTTAATACTCTGCAAGATCATTGCATCTCTTATTAATATTCCTTTAAGCTTTCAGGAATATGGATATGCTTTTCATATGCTATGATTGAATTATAGTTTTTCTTCCTTTAAAGATGGATAGCCATGTGTTGAGAAGATGTACATATAATTAACAGGGGTGTAATATTAAACCAAGTTACGTATTATATTGCTTTAAGTTATGCAAATATCCACCATGATCAGCATGGTGAAACCATATTTTGAGTGTTCTTACTGATTTGGTCTTCCCATCGCCAATTTTATAGAGTAACTTCAGTGATGGAACTTGGAGTAGTAGGGCATACGCCTGAGTGCACTGTGAAGGTCATATCTCCGTCTCATCTTCTAGCCATTTGCGTAGCTACTTCATTGATGTGCCTCTTGCAATCTTGCAGTTATATAGCTTGGTTATTGCCTAAAATGAGATTTCACTAAGAAGCTGTGACGCCGTGACCTTCACGATCTACATGTATAGTCATTCATTCAAGGCTTCATGTTTAAAGAGTTAAGTAGAATTGGTTTGACTTCCATCTTGAAGGTCTTCGAGCTGGAGAGAGGGCACTTATGCCGGAGAGAGACATGATTTATGTTGAAAGAGTTCAATTATAATACTAATCCATTGCAATAGTTCATGGTAGAAAAATGAAGAAATATTTAATTAGTAGAGAATAAATTTCTTTTATCAGAATAATAACATAAATTAATTTTTCTTTTTCTAAACCACGCGAAGCGCCGGCCAATTTACTAGCAAAAAATAAAAGAAAACAACACAAAGAAATGGCATGGCAATTTGCTTGATCATCACATTATTTCTTGTGAAGTTGACCTTAACTGAAACCTCTTTGATTCTCTTGAACTTAGAAAATCTGTTATATGAAAGATTATGCAAACACCGCAAATAACTCTTTTTTAGAGAAAATGCAGCAGTCACAAGCGCTGTGGAGAAGCCACTGTCTTTGTTCACCATTTTAGCTAAAAAAAAATGTCTGCTATTTTATTGAATGTCATGTTTCTTGTCAAGAAATGGACCAGAGGCATCAAAGCACGCTCTGTGAGTACAAAGAAAGAATGAAATTATTAAATAAGAAATCGTTCACCATAAATAAGTGTTACGAAGTTCTTTAGAAAATTAGATAAGTGTTTGGTTAATGGAAACGGAAACTTAACCTGATGATACTGCACTAGATTATTTTGCGTTGAGAATGGAGAAAAATAAAAATAAAAAATGAACGATACATAGCGTGTTTTTGATATTGAACCTATTCATTCGAAGATAAAAACAGGAATAACAAAGATGCTCTTGGATAATCCAGTACTCATCGGTAAAACATTATTGGACAAACAATAATAAACTTTGATGTAAAATAAAATTATAGGTTTTCTGAAGGACTGTATTAATGATGTTCGTTGCTTCTTGGTAACATAGCTCTTGGTCTCTCTCTCTTCACAGTCTGAAAAGGTCAAGGGCAGACTTACCAAGTGGCCTGGACGTAAACTTAGCGATGTAATCACTTACAGTAAATTCTTTATATACAAGGGGATTTTGTTCTGATATGAGCTCCTTGATTGGACCATAGATCTTTGGAGGTGCAAAAGCACCAGTGAAGAAGCATGCCACTGACATTCTTGGTCCTACTTGGTTCGCTAAAACTCTGTGATTAGCACTCACAAACTTGTCATTTGATAGGATCTGTTACAAAACCAAACAGAAATAAGTCTGCCGATTTTGTTTAAATTGAAAATAAATGAGACTAAAAAGTTGTTGTTTCCGTTACAAACCTGAAGTGTCTAGCCAATATTTACAACCAAGCCTTGTGTTATTGGTTCAACATCTATCCATTGGTTATTGTGCAGGACTTGAAGGCCACCAATTTGATCTTGAAGAAGAATGGTAAGGAAAGAAGGATCTGTATGGTTTGCGGCACCAAGAGTTAGCTCTGGCTGTGGGCATGCTGGATAATAATGGCATACTACTGAT
Organism: Lycium ferocissimum; assembly: GCF_029784015.1. Lineage (NCBI taxonomy): Eukaryota > Viridiplantae > Streptophyta > Magnoliopsida > Solanales > Solanaceae > Lycium > Lycium ferocissimum. The sequence continues at coordinate 5,374,171 of NC_081342.1, read as the reverse complement.
TTTCCTTTAGCGCATTCCATCTCTTTCAAGTGATCTGGTTTTAGCCCGAGCGCTTCTGATAGTATGCTGAATATAGATTCTCCCAGCTTAGTGACATGATTTATATACTCAACGGATGCACTCCTGGATATTAGGAAAAGATTAAAGGTGTAATCAAGCCTAATAACTGTATCATTTACTGATGTAAGTATAGTAGCCTAGTTTCGAGAATTCCTTTTTGTTATGGAGACTTCCTTTTGATGACCCTGTGGGCAGCTTTTGTACTAACATAGTTTCTACATGCTCTTGTTGCAGGTTTCCACAATGTGAGACCAATCAGCATGTGTTTATTGCTAGTGAGGCTGCTACAAGCTTGTGAAATAAATTTGGTAGACCTTTAGGAATACCACATGCTAATGAACCTATTATTTCTGCTTTCAGGAAATATGGTGGGAAGTGAAGACCAACAACAGAGTTAACAAAATGGTGCAGCAAATAGCCCCTATTCTAATCTGCTGGGAGATCTGGAAACAAAGAAGTGCATGTAGATAAGAACCCAAAAGAATTTTCAGTACTCAAGCATGGAGTATCAAGGACTGTGGACTATCAAATTTGTAATTTCAAAGCTTGGTCCTAGACTGAATACCACCAAGCGGCCTTCTACTTGTGCGCTGATAGAATAGTTGAAACCATTACAAATATGGAAGCATGTACTTTGGGACAAACCTCAGCATGGGACTATCAAAGTTAATACAGATGGAAGTTTTCTCAAGAACAGTGGCAAAGCAGGCATTGCAAGGGACTGGAATGGAGATATCATCGTGGCATTTCCAAAATCAGTCCAATGCAATGGTAATAACATGGCATAAGATTTAGCAGCAGAGTACGGAGGGAAATGGTGCAATCTACAAGGATACACTAATTTCAATGTTGAACTAGACTCACTGGTGATAGTTAGCATGTTAACTGGAAAGGAGACCAACAATCTAAAGCTCAAATAAATGACCGACAGAAACATCAAGGTTCTCGAACATGCCAATGTCAACATTATCCACAACTTTAGAGAAAGCAACTAGGTAGCCAACTGCCGAGCCAAACTAGCCAACAACATGAACCACAACAAGATGTATTATACTCTTGAAGAACTGTTGGGTCCATCCCTTATTTTAGGGAAGAAAACACTTCCCTTGTTTTGAGGAAGAAAACACTTCCCTTGTTTTAAGGAAGAAAACATCTTCCTTGTATTTGGCAAATTGTCAAGTGCTTGCTTGAGTCACCAATGACATCAATAGGTTCATCTCACACCTATAAATAGGGAAGCTTTCTCATTTGCTAAACACACCAAATTGAAGAAGACAACTGTAACACCCCGCATCTTGGAACTATGTCTAAGCTCATATCATTAGAGTTCTAGTGGAAACATTTAAGGTTTGACGTTTTGCGAAAATGGTTCATGGGCCTATTTCGGAAGTGATAACTCCTTGATCGGTTTGGAATTTGGGAAGGTACTATCAATGAAGTTGTAGTATGCAGAAATACCTTTCTAACGATATAAGGACCAAGCCAATCAGAGATCGGAGCAAGGAGATATGATCGTCTCAATATGGCTAATAGTAAGGCACTTGAAATCCTATAGAATCGGCTAAGTTTTCGATACGTCTGCCTTCCAGTCAACTTTAGTGAAAATCCGTTGGGAATTTGAGAAAACTTCCTCAATGAAAGTTGTAGCCCTTTGAAATATCTTTCCAACGGTATCTTACGGGGGTCAAACGGACATCTGTGCAAAAAGTTATGCCCATTTTACTGAAGCCTATTCGCTGGAAATTTTGCCCGGCGTAACGGTGACGTTACGGGCCGTAACATGAGTTACGGGACCGTAACAGTGGGCCGTAACACGTCAAAAATTTCCAGAACCTCACTGGAAATTTTCACCAAGATACGGTACCAAGATACGGTCCGTATCTCGTGTTACGGGACCGTAACAGTGACCGTATCTTGGTCCGTATATACGTTTCGGGTCACTGACTTCGGGAGGCCATAACCCTATCATAAATTGGGAATTTGGGAAAACTCAAAGAACGAAAGTTTTAGATAATTGAAAAACCTTTCCAACCATAGGTCGTGGGTTCATAGGCGCGTCGGGATAGGGAGATATAGACGTTTTAAGACGGATAGGTCTCAACCCGTTTTCAAGTTGGTCAACCCATTTTCCCCTTAGTATTTAAGGAAATGAAAACCTAGCAGCCTCCATTTCCCTCAAATTTCAGATTTTTAGAGAGAGGAAGTGAGAGAGAGGAGAGCTAGAGAGAGAAAGTAGGAAATCAACCAAGTTTAAGGCCAAATCCGAAGCTCGTGAAGGATAAAGTGTAGTACAAGTTGTTGCCGTCATTTTAAGCTAAAGATCGGACTTGGGGGTGTTGATTTCGTGGTGACTACCCAAAAAGGTAATGTTTCTACTCCCTAATCAATTGTAGTTGTGAATTGATGAACTCTTGGGAGAATAATAATTGGTTTGTTGAAAAGAATCATATGAACTATGCTAGAGTTGTTGGATTGTTGACTTGGAATTGTTATATTCATATGGGTGATGAAGAATGATGTTAATTACATCTAATTGAGATTTTAGAATTTGCTAGAAGTAATAGAATGGGGATTTGGTGAAGAAAACACCATTAATGAGGGTTGTGAGTTTCATGTCCACCAAGTGTTTGATAAAATGCTTAGATGAACAAAGCATGGATATTGTTGCTAACATAGAATCCCTATGACATGTACTGCTATAGATTAAAGTTGAAGGGATTGGAGGACATTGTGATACGCTCAAAAGCAGGAAGTTAAGGTATGTAGAACTTTCACCCACATGTGGGAATCTCTACGTTCTTCCCCATGATCCGTTTCTTAAAATCCATGAAGTTCAAATCCTAGGGCATTAAACCCAACATATTGGTAGCCCGTAATTATGTATGTATGTACATGAATTTTGTATCTATGTTCGTTATTGTATTCCTAATCCTCCATTACGGATATTAGGAATCCTAGCCAAATCCATGAATCATGAATTCTTCCTCATGTGTTCTCATTATGTTTATATGAAACTTTATGATTTCATCCAGGAAGTTACAAGCATGTTTTGAAGTCAAGTATATATACATGATTATGAACTATTGTTATTACTCATGCATCAAAAACATGTTTTGCAAGATTATGACAAGTTATCTTATGAAACTATATTTACAAGTTATGATTTATGAAAACCATGTACAAGCAAGTTATGATTCATGAAAACCATGTACAAGCAAGTTATGATCATGAATACCATGTACAAGCAAGTTACGATTCATGATATACCATGGGCGACAAGTGCCACTATTTTACATGTTCATGTTTTGGGAGTTGCATTAATTACCGAGGAGGGCTTCGAGATGGCACGAAACTACGTAGCCACCGTAGGATGAGGATCGCTCCACCCATGTCCTGGACGATCTCTCTAATGTTGGATCCTTTCATATTTTATTAAATCTCATGTTCCACGGCAAGGACCGAGTGTTCGCTGGCGGGACGCAAGCACCTGACCATGGATCGGTTATAAGTTATTGCTCTCCCTACTTATGATATTTTTACCATGTTTTATATATATATGTATACACTCATGTTCATGTCCGGGTTTTCGATTTCGGTTCTTATCATATTATTTCACGTCCCATGTTATTTCATTCAGTTGCTTTACATACCGGTACATTCAATGTGCCGACGTCCCCTTTATCGCCGGGGGCCTGCATTTCACGATGCGGTACGATATACAGACGATACATACGCTCGATAGGACAACATCCGTATCAGCTTATTGGTGAGCCCCATCTCATTCGGGGTTTAGTCAACTTTTGTTTTTATGGTTCGTTATGCATCTAAGGTATTCTGGGGGCCTTGTCCCGTAAGCATGTTTTCCGGTCGGACTCATGATAGAGGTTTCATAGACTAGACAAGTCGGTTATGTTATGTCGGACATCGAGGAATCGTATAGCCATTTTTGGCTCATTCATGTTATTTCCGCACTCATGTTTAAACAAGTATTTTGTTAAGTATTATGACTCACCATGTTTTATAAAGGCTCATCATGCATTCACGTTATATTCCGCTTATGTTATGTATCATAATAATTCGACAAGCCATGTGGTTCGCTCGGTCGCGTGCGGTCGAGCACCGAGTGCCGTGTTACGTCCGAGCCATGGTTCGGGCGTGACAAAACTTGGTATCGAGCCTAGGTTCGAAGTCTTTAGGGAGTCTATGAAACCGTGTCCGGTGGGGTCATTTTTATATGTGTGAGGCCCCATACATATAAACGTTGACCACCAAGACATTCAGATTTGTCTCATTTCTTTCCACTTTCTAGATCGTGCCGTGAAGCTTAAAGCAATAAGTAACTTCTCTTTATCTCGAATTACGTACGTTTCGAATGCGCGAGGGAGATGAACGGGTAATTCAAGGTCCAAGTAAGGATGTTTACCCATGGGGGTACAATTATGCAATACTTACGGTAACGAATGAGACTTGAAGTGCTATTGAAAGTGGAATACAATGTAAGTTGCCCGAGAAGGGGTGTAGTGGAATGAATGGTATGTTGAATGAAAATAATGTCCTTGAGCATGGAATACAACGGGAGAGGATATTAGAGAAATTAGAAAAAGGAGCCAAGTCAACAAGAAAAAGGTAAATTATGGAGCATCTCAAGGAAGAGGTGGCGGGCGGTTTTCTATCGGAGGTCATTAGGACCCGCTCCATCCCGCGATTCTGATTGAAAGGAAAATAAACGAGGAAAGTGTAACAGGTACAGTTTGATTTGGACATATGAGGTAAGTTCATAATTTTTATCGTGTTGAAATTGGGAGCCCTGTGTGGCTATGATATGATATGATATATATATGTATATATATATGCGCGCTTGTGAGGCATTGTTGGTATTTCTGGTGTTTTGGGATAGTAAGAAATACAAAGGAAACTACAAAATTTTTCCTAGAAATAGAAGGAGAATGAGATATAAGTTCGTAATATGTACGGAAAAGCCATGTCAACGGTAATGATAAGATTTGACTAAGTTATGATTACGGATGACTTTGAGAAATAAGATTTGATTCCCTATTCGGATGAAAACCTTGAGTGGGTGACGGTTCGGATATATCCGAATGTGTATTGGAAAACAAGGGCTTAATTTAAGTTCGAGTAGAGTGATTAGTAGAAGAAGAAATCGGCTAAAGCGTAAGGGAGCAACCTATAGAAGAATAGCCTTTAAGAGTTTTCAAAGAGGTTGTCTAAGAATTACAAGTGTGAGCGAGAGTTAAGTCGTTAAGATAGAGTATGCCGTTTACGAATACGATAGCAACCCGTTCATGTAAGTAAATTTAGTTCTTTTCTCCATGAGAAATTGGTCGGATGTGAGTCAAAAAAAAAAAAAAAAAAGTCGGTGTTGTAGAGTACAAAGGAATTGCGAAGGTACGGAATGTTAATTGGATCCCGTCAAAAAGAGAAGAATTTGTAAGTATAAGACGTTAGCCTTGGTCTAAGCGGGGAGATACATAAATCTCCGATAAGTCCGGTGAGATAATTGAAGACCGAAAGGTTAGTATGAGATATGAAGAACCTTAATTCGGTTAGGTTGGCATAATGAGATAGCCTCATAGGGAATATGCCTAACTTCGAAGTGAGTAGAATGATCGTCAAACGGATCGTGTCAAGTTCAATTACTATCGATTAGGCGATCACGAAAAAGCTATAAGATCATGCCCGATTATGTGTGTCATAAGGGCAGTGCCATTACCAAGACTCTAATCTTTAAGGTGCTCGTGAAAGACTTAGCGCACCACCGTACTATGAGTATTTTAAAGTATCTCAAAAATAAAAAAATAAAAATCAAGTATGGGAAGTACGGCCTCATGATTTAGGCGACAAGAGAACTAAGGTGAAAGAAGTTCACTTCTTATCCAAGCTAGGAATTTGACTTTCAAACTAAAGTGGGTGGAGTTATTGCCCGAACATGGCATTCTGCTTAGTTATTGAAGTTAAGAGAAGCCGGTTGGTGATTCCTACTTTGCGTGATGAAAGAGAGGATTCACGAATAGAAAGCCTTAGCTTTTGAGCGGGAGGAGATAATGGTACCTTGAGATATCAAGGCGGATTATGCGTTTCGGATGTAGATGGACTCGAGAACTATTTATGTCGAAGCTCACCATTCTAGGTCTACCTCGTTCAACTAGGAGGCATGATTTAATTTGGGTGGTTGTGGATAGACTTACGAAGTCGGCACACTTTTGCCGTCAAAAACTACGATTCGGCGGAAGATTATGCCAAAGTTTGTACGTTAATGAGATCGTCGGTTGCATGGGACACCGATGTCCATTATTTCGGACCGTGGTGCTCGGTTCACGGCGAACTTACGGAAATCCTTTCGAGAAAGGATTAGGTACCAAGGTGAACCTCGGCACGACTTTTCATCCACGAAACAGATGGCCGGGCGAGAGCGTACTATTCGGACTACGGAGGATATGTTGAGAGCATGTGCCTTGGATTTCAAAGGTAATTGGGATGATCACTTGCCTCTTATCGAGTTCTCCTATAATAACGGTTATCATGCTAGCATTGGGATGGCACCATTTGAAGCTGCGCGCGGCGAAGGTGCGGATCACGATTGGTTGGTTCGAGGTAGGTGAACGAGTTGTTAGGACCGATTTGGTTTATCGAGGCTATGGAGAAAGTCAAGTTAATACGGGAGCGTTTAAAAACGGCTCAAAGTCGCCATAAGTCTTATACGGATGTGAGACGAAGGGATTTAGAATTTTCGATTGATGATTGGGTGTTCCTTAAAGTCTACTTTTTATGAAAGGTGTTATGAGATTTGGCAAGAAAGGAAGCTAAGTCCTAGATATATTGGACCTTACTGAATTCTACGAAAGGTCGGTCTAGTGGCTTATGAACTTGAGTTGCCACAAGACTTGGGCTGTTTGTACATCCCGTATTTCATGTGTCCATGTTGAGGAAATGTGTAGGAGACCCATCGTTGGTTGTTCTGTTGATACTATAACGATTAAGGATGGTTTGACTTATGAAAGAGATCCCCGTAGCCATTCTTGACCGTCAAGTTCGCAAGTTGAGAACTAAGGAAGTAGCCTCGATAAAAGTCTTATGGAGGAGCCGAGAAGGTTGAAGAGGCTACATGGGAAAGCCCGAAGAAGACATGAAATCCGGATATCCCTACTTGTTTGAAGAGCGAGCAAATAAACTTCAAGGTAAATACTTTTAGTATTCATGTCATGTCCACTTATGTATTCGTACCTCTCGTTTCACGTTCAAGTTCATGTTCATGTCTTCGCTATTCATGTCTCATGTTCGGGCAACGATGTTTTCATGAAACTATGTCATATCGCCTTTTCATGCCCCATGTCATATTATGTCTCATGTTCCACGCTCATGTCATCTATCCGGTGCCCATGTTCATGCCTCGATATTCATGTTTTCATATAACCATGTTATGTTAGTTCGATCTCCATGTTTCATGTTATGTTCCCTTCGTATTTTTATGTAGTCAAGCCATGTCCAACCATATTCTTAACCATGACCCATCATTCGAGGACGAATGATCCCAAGGGGATATTGTAACACCCCGCATCTTGGAACTATGTCTAAGCTCATATCATTAGAGTTAGTGGAAACATTTAAGGTTTGACGTTTTGCGAAAATGGTTCATGGGCCTATTTCGGGCAGACGATAACTCCTTGATCGGTTTGGAATTTGGGAAGGTACTATCAATGAAGTTGTAGTATGCAGAAATACCTTTCTAACGATATAAGGACCAAGCCAATCAGAGATCGGAGCAAGGAGATATGATCGTCTCAATATGGCTAATAGTAAGGCACTTGAAATCCTATAGAATCGGCTAAGTTTTCGATACGTCGCCTTCCAGTCAACTTTAGTGAAAATCCGTTGGGAATTTGAGAAAACTTCCTCAATGAAAGTTGTAGCCCTTTGAAATATCTTTCCAACGGTATCTTACGGGGTCAAACGGACATCTGTGCAAAAAGTTATGCCCATTTTACTGAAGCCTATTCGCTGGAAATTTTGCCCGGCGTAACGGTGACGTTACGGCCGTAACATGAGTTACGGGACCGTAACAGTGGGCCGTAACACGTCAAAAATTTCCAGAACCTCACTGAAATTTTCACCAAGATACGGTACCAAGATACGGTCCGTATCTCGTGTTACGGGACCGTAACAGTGACCGTATCTTGGTCCGTATATACGTTTCGGGTCACCTGACTTCGGAGGCCATAACCCTATCATAAATTGGGAATTTGGGAAAACTCAAAGAACGAAAGTTTTAGATAATTGAAAAACCTTTCCAACCATAGGTCGTGGGTTCATAGGCGACGTCGGGATAGGGAGATATAGACGTTTTAAGACAGATAGGTCTCAACCCGTTTTCAAGTTGGGTCAACCCATTTTCCCCTTAGTATTTAAGGAAATGAAAACCTAGCAGCCTCCATTTCCCTCAAATTTCAGATTTTTAGAGAGAGAGTGAGAGAGAGGAGAGCTAGAGAGAGAAAGTAGGAAATCAACCAAGTTTAAGGCCCCAAATCCCGAAGCTCGTGAAGGATAAAAGTGTAGTACAAGTTGTTGCCGTCATTTTAAGCTAAAGATCGGACTTGGGGTGTTGATTTCGTGGTGACTACCCAAAAAGGTAATGTTTCTACTCCCCTAATCAATTGTAGTTGTGAATTGATGAACTCTTGGGAGAATAATAATTGGTTTGTTGAAAAGAATCATATGAACTATGCTAGAGTTGTTGGATTGTTGACTTGGAATTGTTATATTCATATGGGTGATGAAGAATGATGTTAATTACATCTAATTGAGATTTTAGAATTTGCTAGAAGTAATAGAATGGGGATTTGGTGAAGAAAACACCATTAATGAGGGTTGTGGAGTTTCATGTCCACCAGTGTTTGATAAAATGCTTAGATGAACAAAGCATGGATATTGTTGCTAACATAGAATCCCTATGACATGTCTTGCTATAGATTAAAGTTGAAGGGATTGGAGGACATTGTGATACGCTCAAAAGCAGGAAGTTAAGGTATGTAGAACTTTCACCCACGTGGGAATCTCACGTTCTTCCCATGATCCGTTTCTTAAAATCCATGAAGTTCAAATCCAGGGCATTAAACCCAACATATTGGTAGCCCGTAATTATGTATGTATGTACATGAATTTTGTATCTATGTTCGTTATTGTATTCCTAATCCTCCATTACGGATATTAGGAATCCTAGCCAAATCCATGAATCATGAATTCTTCCTCATTGTGTTCTCGTTATGTTTATATGAAACTTTATGATTTCATCCAGGAAGTTACAAGCATGTTTTGAAGTCAAGTATATATACATGATTATGAACTATTGTTATTACTCGCATCAAAAACATGTTTTGCAAGATTATGACAAGTTATCTTATGAAACTATATTTACAAGTTATGATTTATGAAAACCATGTACAAGCAAGTTATGATTCATGAAAACCATGTACAAGCAAGTTATGATCATGAATACCATGTACAAGCAAGTTACGATTCATGATATACCATGGGCGACAAGTGCCACTATTTTACATGTTCATGTTTTGGGAGTTGCATTAATTACGAGAGGGCTTCGGATAGCACTCGAAACTACGTAGCCACCGTAGGATGAGGATCGCTCCACCCGTATCTGGACGATCTCTCATAATGACCGGATCCTTTCATATTTTATTAAATCTCATGTTCCCCGGCAAGGAGGCGAGTGTTCGCGGCGGAGACGCAAGCACCGGACCATGGATCGGTTATAAGTTATTGCTCTCCTACTTATGATATTTTTACCATGTTTTATATATATATGTATACACTCGTGTTCATGTCCAGGTTTTCGGTTTCGTTCTTATCATATTATTTCACGTCCCATGTTATTTCATTCGGTTGCTTTACATACGTAAGTACATTCGATGTGCGCGTCCCCTTTATCGCCGGAACTGCGCATTTCACGATGCGAACCGCTGATATCGTGACGATACATCTGTGCTCGATGGGAACATCCGTATCGGCTTATTGGTGAGCCCCATCTCATTCGGGGTTTAGTCAACTTTTGTTTTTATGGTTCGTTATGCATCTAAGGTATCTTTGGGGCCTTGTCCCCGATAAGCATGTTTTCCGGTCGACTCATGATAGAGGTTTCATAGACTAGACAAGTCGGTTATGTTATGTCGGACATCAGGAATCGTATAGCCATTTTGGCTCATTCATGTTATTTCCGCACTCATGTTTAAACAAGTATTTTGTTAAGTATTATGACTCACCATGTTTTATAAAGGCTCATCGTGCATTCACGTTATATTCCGCTTATGTTATGTATCATAATAATTCGACCGAAGCCATGTGGTTCGCTCGGTCACACGTACGATAAAAAGACAAGTGCCGTGTTACGTCCAGGCCATGGTTCGGGGCGTGACAACAACACATCCCAAAGAGAGAAAAATCTAAGAGAAATACTCTTAGTGAAAGGCCTAAGTAAGAGAAGGTCTTTGAGAGAATTTTGTGTGGTAAAATTCTTGAGTGTCATTGGGATTGGGGTTGTGAGGTTGAGTGTTGTAAACACTTGTAATATTTCTTCTTTAATAAGATACGCAAAGAAGAACGTGGACGTAGCTCTCACATTGAGGGTGAACCACTATAAATCTCTGTGTGTTATTTATTCTTCGCTACATCACGGCGTAAGTAGGTTTCTGTCTAAGGAGATTGGTATTTAAGTGGTCGGTGCGCGACCCTCCAATCTTTCCAGAATCGCTTACAAAAGTCGGATTTGGGATTTTAAATCCTAACAAGCGAGTATCGAGCAACGAGGTTGTGTTGTGATTTAGAAACGATGGGAGCGAAGATGGTACGACGCACGGCATCGGTAAATTCGATGGTACGATTTTGCATTCGGAGAATGCAAATTGAAGATTATTTATATGGCGAGAAAACTTCATGAACCTCGAGTCCAAAACCGATGAGGAGATGAAGCAGCGATTGGGATCTCTTAAACCCGGACAAGTTTTGGGAGTCATTCGGCTGACGCTGTCAAAGAACGTTGCTCACAACGTGGCAAAGGAGAAGACCACCGCAGATATAATGAAGGTATTGTCTGATATGTATGAGAAACCTTCGGCAAATAATAAGGTATTTCTCATGAAGAAACTATTTCATCTAAAGATGATGGAAAATGCTCGTATTTGCTACACGCGTAAATGAATTCAATACCATTGTAAATCAATTGTCATCGGTAAAAATTGATTTTGATGATGAAGTGCAAGCTCTAATTTTGTTGGCATCCCTACCAAATAGTGGAGGAGCCAATGAGAGCGACGGTTAGTAATTACGCGTCGGCGGTAACAAACTAAAGTTCAACGATGTTAGGGATCGTATCCTTCAAGGAGTGCAGACGGTTCGGGAGAGGCATCGACGAGTTACGCTTTTAATGTTGAAAACGAAGCGTAAATTTGAGAAACTACAACCGAAATAGGCGGATCGAAGTCAAGGAATGGCGGGGGTCAATCCGGACCGGGACGAACACATGAGTGTTGGAGCTTGTGGAAAACCAGTCACTTCAAGAAAAAGCTCAGGGGCGCCAAAGAAGGAGGACGAGGGGGGCCGGAATCAACGCGCTACGGAAGACATTGCGTGCGTTGTTGCTATCGGTTGTACCCGATAGACTCTTGGGTGCTTACTCGGGACGTCCTTTCATACCACCCCACATCATGATATAATGACAAACTACGTGGGCCCAGGAATCTCGGCAAAGTTTATTTAGCCGATGGAGAGCCGCTAGACGTTGTTGGCACGGAGACATTAATTTGAAGATGTCAAATGGATCCTCGTGGAAGATTACAAAAGTTAGACATGTTCCAAAGTGCCGATGCGAAACCTCGATCTCGCAGTCGGCTTGATGATGAGGGATATGATCTCAATTTTGGTAATGGGTCTTGGAAAGGTGGCGAAAGGTGCTATGGTAGTTGGCCGAGGAAAAGAAGATTGGCACTCTACATGACGACTAGCATTGTCATGATATCTTTGTGGTTGACAACACAAAGAAGACGGTTGTGGCATTGTCATTTTGAGACATATCAACCGAGAAGGGATAGTGTTGGTGACAAATGGCTTAATTCGGAGGCCCGAACGGTGGACCTTCATACGTGTGAGCCGCATTCTCGGAAAACAAAAACGAGTAAGCTTCTCAAATGCGGGCGAGGAGTTGAAGGTCGAAAAAGGCATTTTGGAATGGTGCACACGGACGTGTGGGGACCTACCACCTCTCTTGGAGGATCACACTACTACGTGACCTTCATTGATGATTCAACCAGGAAGGTGTGGGTTTATTTTATGAAAAATAAATCCGATGTGTTTAGTGTATTCAAAAGATGGAAAGCCATGGTCGAGAATGAAACAAACCTCAAGTTGAAGTGTTTGAGGTCCGACAACGGCGGAGAATACATTGATGGTGATTTCAAACGGTATTGTGCCGATAATGGAATCAAGATGATGAAGACTATTCTGGGAACGCCGCAACAAAATGGAGTAGCCGAAAGAATGAACCGAACGTTGAACGAGCGTGCTCGAGTATGAGAATACACTCGGGGATCGCCCAAGACATTCGGGCAGATGCGGTCAATACCGCGGCCTTCTTAATTAACCGAGGACCGTCGGTTCCCTTGGAGTTCGAATTCGGAAGAAGTCCGGGTGGCAAGAAGGTAAATCTTTCATTTCGAAAGTGTTCACGCTTATCATATGTTCATAATGATGATACGGCTGAAGCAAAGCTTGATCCAAAATCAAAGAAGTGTTACTTTATTGGTGGTGACACCGAGCTTGGTTATCGATTTTGGGATGAACAAAATCGGAAGATCATCCGAAGAATGTTATCTTCAATGAAGAGGTACCGTACAAAGACAAGTTGCAAAAAAATTCAGAATGTCGGGGACAAGGAATCGGAAATAGTCGATTTGAGGGACTTTCCGACACACCGAGCCGCGACGGTACAACCGAGGCAAGAGGAACAAATAATCCGAGAAGGTATCGATGAAAGTGTCGATTCCGAAACAAATCAACGTACGCCAATCACGAGAGCTGCGTAGATCATCCGGGATCGGAAGCCGATTCACAGTACTCTCCATCCCTCAACTACATTCTACTCACCGATAAAGTGAGCGGAATGTTATGAAGAAGCAAACAATGCAAGTCGATGAATCGACTAAGTGGGAGCCGGCAATGAAAGATGAGATGGACTTCCTATCGGCAAATCATACATGGGAATTAGCCGAATTGCCAAAGGATAAGAAAGGGCATTGCAAAACAAATGGGTTTATCGGATAAAGGAAGAACCCAATGGAAGAAGGCATTATAAAGCAAGGTAATTTGGTTGCAAAGGATTTCAACAGAAAGAGGGCATCAAACGCTCACAAGAAGAATATGTGAGGAAAGTTATCAAAAAGTTCAACATGCATGATGCCAAGTTACCAAGACTTTCTTCGGAGACTTTCGGTTGTCAAAGGATCGGTCGTCGACAACCGAGGATGAGAAGAAGCAGATGGACAAGATACCGGACATTGCACATGCGATTGGGAGTTGTCGGCCGATTTATGAGCAATCTGAAAAAGCAACAGGGAGGTGAAGTGGATATTCGTATATCCGAAAGGTAGCTCGAGTTCGGCTTCCGTATTTCCGAAAATCGAAACAGGATTGCAAGGTTATGTTAATGCGACAACGGTGGTGATGTTGACAACCGAAGCCGTGTTCGACTCGGTTGGCTCCGCACGAAGTATGAAACTAGGAAAGAGGCCGCATCGATCAAAGTGTGAAGACAAATTAAAATTAGTCTTCAAGTGGGAGATTTGTTGGGTCCATCCTTATTTTAGGGAAGAAAACACTTCCCTTGTTTTGAGGAAGAAAACACTTCCCTTGTTTTAAGGAAGAAAACATCTTCCTTGTATTTGGCAAATTGTCAAGTGCTTGCTTGAGTCACCAATGACATCAATAGGTTCATCTCACACCTATAAATAGGGAAGCTTTCTCATTTGCTAAACACACCAAATTGAAGAAGACAACACATCCCAAAGAGAAAAATCTAAGAGAAATACTCTTAGTGAAAGGCCTAAGTAAGAGAAGGTCTTTGAGAGAATTTTGTGTGGTAAAATTCTTGAGTGTCATTGGGATTGGGGTTGTGAGGTTGAGTGTTGTAAACACTTGTAATATTTCTTCTTTAATAAGATCTCAGCAAAGCAACGTGGACGTAGCTCTCACATTGAGGGTGCGAACCACTATAAATCTGTGTGTGTTATTTATTCTTCGCTTACATCACGGCGTAAGTAGGTTCTGTCTAAGGAGATTGGTATTTAAGTGGTCCAGCTGTGACCCTCCAATCTTTCCTGGGAATCTGCTTACAAAAGTCGGATTTGGGATTTTAAATCCTAACAAGAACTCCTTAAATGCTAAGGACCATATCAACTAGATAATGGCAAATGACGAGTCTTAGGACTAGGTATGACAAAAGCCAATTTTTTTGTCAGTTGATTGAATATTTTTTGCAGGCAGGAAGGTATTAGGTATCTGTTAACTCCTTCCTTTTTTGGGTGATTGCATCACAAGTTCTCTGGTATATAGAGTGGTCTAGTCCCCCTCATTCTTCTAGTAATACAACACTGCCCAAACTTCTAATGGGTAAAACTTATTAAATAAAGAAGTATACTCTGAAAAATCAAAGGCACGAATTTAAGACTTAAGCAGCTCCATAGGAATAGATACTTACCTACAAACTGCTGGTATTTCTTCAGGTTCAATATGACCAGAAACTACCATAGAAATGTTCAGTGTATCCCTCCAGTTTGCAGTTTTTGATTGATAAAGATCGAAGTTGCTCTCATAACTAACTCTTCTCGTTGTTCTATCACGCGAATAGTACTCTTTCTTTAGTTCAACATCTTGTTCATGAAATTTACGAATAACATCGATCATTCCTTCCAAAACACTTGGAGGAACCCCATGATTTATCAGTTGGAAAAATCCCCACTTCTCCGATGCTTCCTTTATTTCATCAACAACCTTCTTACGATGATCCTGAACTTCTATGCCACTGAGATCAATGATTGGACAATGTAGAGTTGACTTACCCTGAGTCAACTCTTCAACAAGTTCATCAGGTGGCCTAATGAAAATTCTTGGTATGTTCACTATCCCAGCATCAACTAGTCCCTTAACACCAGATTTTGTATCATCAAAAGCCTTTATCTCCTTGGATCGATCATAATCCATTGCTAATTCAGCTTGAGACTCTTCAGTGCTTGACATATTTGTTCTTAATTTCAAGAAGGATGAGTTCCTTGAGCAAGTAATATGTTAGTTAAAGTCAACTAGTGCTCAATATGTTATGGTCCTTTGTGAATCAATATTCAAAAGAAACACCTTATTTTAATTAGTTTGAAGTTAACACAGTGCAGATCTCGAGTAGAGCTTTAGCTTTTGTCCCAGTATACTGTAAACTACACTACATATTATTATTTAAATGGGTTTCTTTATGTTGTTTTTTGTAGGGATATAAATTAAAGAAGTTGGGAATCACAGAAAGAGGGGAAAAAACAATATTAACATATAAGGGACAAACTTGTCTATTTTTTAAGTTACAAAAAGGGTTCTGGTACACTAGAATAGGATGTATGTGTCACACCCCTATCAGGAGTATGACGGGCTCCGACCCGAAGGCTGGGAACCACCTGACTTATCCGTTACTTTGAACATTATAAACCATAACTCAAGGAACACCTGCACGCGAGTAAAAGGCCCAACATAGAAATATCCGATCATTCAAAGACATATGTTCATATGCGGACCGACAAGGTCGCCACAACATAACGTATATCATAAAGCCGGCAAGGCTAACAGTAAAGTATCAAGAGCTCAAAATAAAATACGATGAACCGGTGGGGCTATAAAACATCTAACTGTACTCACACATCTACGAGCTTCTACATAGAATACGATGATCATAAGGACAATACCAAATAGTCTGCAGCTCCGAAGTAAGTGGAGTGCTCGTGAGAATCAACTGATAGAGCACCTACGGGTTCCCTGCCTACCTGCGGGCATGAGCGCAGCGTCCACAAGAAGGGACGTCAGTACAAAAAATGTATTGAGTATGTAAGGCATGAATAACAACATAATATAGATATGGAAGGTAACATGGAATAAGAGAGATAACTTGTACATCTGGATGCCTCATCAGGCGGATGTCATGCATGCTCAGCTTTTAAAAAAACTTTTTCTTACATACATATATATAATATCATCATCATAACGTACCCGACCTTTTTAGGACTCGGTGTGTAATGTACCCGGCCCTTTCGGGACTCGGTGTGTAACGTACCCGGCCCTTTCGGGACTCGGTGTGTAACGTACCCGGCCCTTTCGGGACTCGGTGTGTAATACCAATTGAGCAGTGGTTGCACAATAGGTGTCGTACCCCGCCGATTATAGCACGGCTCGGTGTAGTAAAATATATATATATATATATATATATATATATATATATATATATAAATTTACATGAGAGCCAAATAAAAGCTATAACTACTTCGAAGTGACGTAAGGTTGGTAACCTCCGATTTTCATTATGGAATTATCATCATCGCTATATCTCACCTCAAGGAACAATTATTATAAGGTGAGATCAACAACAATGAATAAAATCGAGAAAATCATGAAATAATCTCAATAATATCATAATAGTATTAACATCATAAGCTTTGGAATTTCTAGAACTAAAATCATCATCACCATAGAAACATTCTCATCTTTAACATCGTCATTCATATTGTAAAAACATGTCCGTTGTTGTTGTCATAAAAGCTTATAGAATCATAAATCTTTGACTCGGAAAATAGGGACATTTTGGAAAATATTTATGGATTATCAAGAAAGAAGTCATGCATTTGAATCATGAACTCTATGAATCATGAATTTCTAGCTTTTGCGAAATCATAAACTTGAGTTCTTGAAACACAAAATCATCATTATCGTTGTCACCATCATAAAATCATTCTTATCCTCGACATCATGAGAAGCTTTAAGAACCATGGATTTTTAGCTTTTGAAAACAAGAATGTTACGGAAACATTTATGAAATCATACCATAGGAATCATGCCTTTGAAAGAAAGGGACGAGCCTTAACATACCTGTTCAGCCTCCAATTATCTACACTTATTTGTCCGAGCTCGCAAGTCTACATTTAAGAGGATTCACACAATTGTTAGACTCATCGTTATACGCTTGTCTTAGTCCTTCAAATAAATCCATTTATAGTCTGCCGATATTCGGGCAGCACCTCCCCTGTTTATATGCCTAGTCCGAAATCACAATACCAACAAAACAACAACTACAACAGCAGCAACATCAACAACATCATCATCAATACCAAAATATTCCATAAAACATCCCACGCGATGTTTGTCCAATTTCTCAACCAACAACTTTATTATATAACCATTTCATCACTCTATCTTCGTAAATAAACCAAAAGTAATATTAATAAGGAGAGATTCATACCTTATTTTTGTTAAAACAGCGATATCTTCAATATCCACCTTGAATCCACCACAAAAGCATACTAGAATCACATCTATGCGTTTATCCGAGCTTCAATTAATACTCCGTCACTTGAAAATTGCTTACTTTTTTGTTTCCCTCACTCCCTCTTCAAATTTTCTGGAGTTTTCTAGCAAAATCTGATGAAAAAAAGGGGTTATTACCCTTTATATAAGGGTCAAATTCGGGTCGGGTTCACTGTAGCATTTTACTGTAGCAGCACTGTAGTAGTACTGTAGCACGCATTTCTGCTCTGTCAGCTGAACTTGTAACGTCCATAATTCTCTACTTCGATGTCCTATTGATGAGCGGTTTGTTGCGTTGGAAACTAGACTCGACGAACTTCATTTTAGGCTTTTGTTTCACTTCAAAACAATTCATATGCCAAGAGATATTCGTCTCCCAAGTTGGACCAAAATTTTCACACAAAACTTCACCCATCCTTTCTCTAAAGTCGTACAACTCCATTTCTTCCACTCATTTCCGTATAAAACCTTCCGGTATACCTTATATACATCCTTCTCTCATTAAATATACATCCTTCACTCGTAGGGCTTGGTCCTGGAATCTTCCACAACTCCCCCTGCATGATATTTATCACTAGTCATGCTTGATAATGGTCATGTCCTTGTGTTTCAAGATTATCCTTCCCGGTTACGACTTACGAAATCGTAATTCATCCTTTACTTCATTGTTACGTACTTCGCATGGCTTGTACCTTCCAAAACTTCATGGTACGTTTCTAATACTCCGTTACTACGGTGAAATACGTGGCATGCTCATGCTCTGAAAGTGCGGGGTATAACAGTATATGTAGAAATCAAAAACCTCAAGGATGATTCTGATGTTTTACCTAAAAGAATTATTAATTGATAAAAGTTAATCAAAAGCACTGTGAGAAGTTGGACCAAGAGTTCAGTAATTAGTGCCCTAAATTAAAGTTATTTTATATTTTTCTTTGAGACCTAAAAATATTAGAGGATTCCACTATCTTTTGCCCTAAAATAAATAGCTCAGTGAGGCAAAAATACTAATGTTCATATTAAAGTGAAAATGTTTTTGGAAGTTCCTATGCGCAACAACTTACAGTAGATATGTCACGCCCCAACTAGAGGGCCATGACGGGCACCTGGAGCTAACCTTTCGAGAACCTCTTCTCATACATCTCATAATTATATCTAGGTGGACCACAAAGATAACTCATAACTATCATAATCTGTGTCTAAAAGAAAAATGCACAACTATATAATAATCCTCAACTAAGCCCATATGCACAAGCCGGCAAGGCTGCCAAAAATGATACACTAAAATATGAACCGATGAGGTTATAGAATATCTAACTATATACATATGTCTAAGCCTCTACATAGAGTGCATGAAATCATAAAGACGGGACAGGCCCCCGTCATGCCCAAATATGTACTCAAAAGAACAATACCACTAGACTGCAGCTCCGAAGCAAATGGAGCGCTCCTGAGAAATCGCTGATGAAGCACCTAAGGATCTGATCCGTCTCCCTGCTTACCTGCGGGCATGAACGCAGCGTCCACAAGAAAAGGAAGTCAGTACGAATAATGTACTGAGTATGTAAGGCATGAATAACAACATGATAAAAATATGTCGAAACATAAGGTAAGAGAGATAACCTGTACATCTAATTGCCTCTTGAGGCGGATGTCATGCATACTTAGCTTTTAAAAAAAAAAAATTCATATATACATATATATATATATTGCTGCGGAACGTGCAACCCCGTCCATCTATCATATCATCCCGCGTCCGGGGCATCCCGCGTCAGGGGTAACATCATAACGTACCCATTGCAGTGCTACATATATATAAAGCATGCATGCGAGCCCAAATGAAATGTTACTACTCTATCGGAGTGACGTAAGGTCGGTAAACCTCCGATTTCTATTATGGAATCATCATCATCGCTATATCTCACCTTGAAAGAACAATTATTATAAGATGAGATCAACACCAATGAATAAAATCAATAATCATGGAACAAGCTCAATAATATCACGAGAACATCAAGAGCTATAAGTTTTGGTATCTTTAGAAATGGAATCATCATCATCATCATCATAGGGAATTTTTATCAACAATACCATAGGAACCTTGAGAATTATGAGTTTTTAGCAATTCTAGGAAATAGGACATTATGGATATCATATATGGGTTCACAATAAGGGAATCATGCCTTTAGAAAGAAAGGGTTGACCTTAACATACCTCGTCATCTCCTTAACTACTCAACGCTTATCCTCCCGAGCTCGTAAATCTACATTCAAGATGATTCACACTTCGGGTAAGTCATTGCAACACTTATAAGGTCAAACTAGACTAATAAACGAGCTAACGAAATTCGGACAGCATTTCCCCTATACCACTTACTTGCTCCAAATCTCAAGACAACGCCCAAACACAACAACAACATCAACAATACCATAGCCAAGAGATTATATTCAAATTAAACTTAAATCAATCCACAACTCTCTTTAAAAATCAACCCATAGTCATCAACTTCAACTTAATACCTCATGACTTCTCTATCACCATTCTCTTGACTTTAAGACTTACTAAACCTCCAAATCAACTCAACATAAGCAATAAGATGAAGAACATACCTTGTATTTGAAGACTTCAACTCACACAATTTGTTTCAAGGCCAAGTTTACCACAACTCCATGTAGAAACAAGAACAAGCACCTTTTTATGAACTAGTTGAGGATTTAGGAGTTTGATCCTTTCTTGATTTGATTTGGGGTCATTATGAATGTTAGAGGGAGCTTAGAGAGATTTTAGGGATTTATTTTGGGTGAAAAAATGAAGCCTAGGTCGTGGAACATCTATTTATAGGCTTAGAAAAAAAAAATTCTACCGATTCAAATTTCTGGAAATTTCGGTCAAAGTACGGGTTACTGTTCATCCCGTACTTCAAAGTACTTGATACTGTTCATCCCGTACTTTGGAGGTAAAAATTGTAACTTTCTGAAAATTTATGCAAAGTACGCCCAAAATGTACGGGACGTACATTTTTGTACGGGTCCTTACTTTACCCCGTACTTCACAAAAATGCGATCTGTCAGTTGCATTGGAAAGGAGACTCGCTGAACTTCAATTTACATAGGTTATGGATTCCGTAACTCCTCATATTCTAGGAGATATGCCTCTTTGAAGTTGGATCAAAAATACTATCCAAAATTCTGCCAAGTTTTTCCAAATTTTCAACAAACCTAATTTCTTCGATTCGCTTGATCCCAAAACATTTAAATACTTGTCTAACACTTATTAAAAGTCTTCCTTAACCTTATAGGGATATCATAGCCTCTCTGGACTCACGTTAGTTTGCTTACGACGTCGCGGAAACTTACGAGGTGTAACTAGATACCTCGATTTTAATTTTCACATTTTCCTTCATAATATCCTTTTTCTAAATAAAATCCATGTCATACAATAGAACAAAGATTAATAACGAACCAACTATTTAGTGAACAGAGATAAACGAACAAACTACGTGGTGTATAAAGCACTTCATATTCAGAATAATATATTGGATTTAAGTTATATATACACCAAAACAGTATAAAAAACTTTTATACTATAGATGTAGTTTGACCTTGATAGTAGGTATATTATCATTTAAACTAGTCTACTAGGTTATTAAATAACTACTTCTTGGACACGTGTGTTGCACGTGTAACCTACGCTGATGTTGAAAACTTTTTTAAACAATACAAATACTATTAAAATATGATTGTGATGAGTTACACCAAGTTTAAAGGGGAAAATACAAGCTCAAATTGATGAATGGTGAGGTCATTTGACCGTAAGATAATTGAATGTTTAAACAACTATTTAATATATTATTGTCAGACCAGATTTTCAACTTGATAGTTGTCTTATCTTTCAATGACATATAGTTTATGTAAATATGAGCAAAGCGGTAAATAATAATTAATTGAAAATTTTGAAGGAAAAATACAACTGAATGGATGCATAGTAATTTCAAAAGTTTGACAAACGAAAAAATACACATAACTACATGTGTAACTGCAATAAATAGGTGAACGGTTCTCAAGTTGATTGAACACAACACAATATAATACAATACACTAACTGGTTCTAAGGTCATTTGAATATGTCATATCAGTTCATTTTGAAAAAATTAAGCCGAAAAATTAATGGATGAATATTCTTGAAGGAGTCAATATCTTCCACCAACTTGATCAAGATGCATGTTTGCGTTCATAACCTAGAAAGAGGAAAATAAGATAATCGTGTCAAATGTTGATATTACAAACATGTTTACCTTAATTATTAGCCTTTACGACATTATAAAGTTTCTTGTTTCTTTCTCTCATATTGTATTAGTTACTTTAGACCTTTTTGTAATAATGTATTAAAAACAAATAAAAATGCAAAAACAAATGAGGGAAAAAAAGGTAAATAGAGTTGTGCCATGACTTCTTTAAGACCTGATAATATAAACATACGAACTAAGTGCCTTATTTACAATAAATAAATAAATAATAATGAAAAAAATAATTAAAATATATAGAGAAAAAACGAAATGAAACGTTTAAGTTTTTGTAAACAATCCCAATATAGAGGATACAAATGGAGTAATGCTACAAAAATACCGATATTATAAAATATAAAATTAAAGGTAATAAAAATTTCGCGGGAAATCAAGTGAATAAATCTATGATCAAATGAATTGTCATCATTTTCTTTATGTCCTTATGGATTTAGAACAAAAACACAAACCTAGGTCCTTACAACATTGCTTATGCTGGTAATTTGAAAGTTTGAAGAAGGATGTTGTTTATATGCACAGTCTAATCAGAATCTTATTCAAAGTATATTAGTAAATTAGTACTACATACATAAATTTCCGTCGAAAGCATGTGGTTTGAGATCTCACTTACACTCATTTTTCTTTCGTCTTACATTACTTTTTTTTAATACATTAGTCAATATACCAATTGTATATTGACAGAAATTTGAGAAGCAATATTGAACGTAGTCTTCTAGTTTTGAATGTCTGGAATATCTCAAAAATATAAAAATATGTAAAGATTAAAAAAATAGCACCTTTTAATAGGGCTCTTGTGAAACTTCTCAATCAATTCATATTTTATTTCAAAAACATATAAATAGGTAAAATTAAATAAAGTAGTACCTTGATAAGTAGACGAAATCTTTAGAAGTCATCAATCAAATCTTGAAACTTCTACTTGGTAGTTGGTACTCTTCTTTCACTGAACAAAAAGAACATAAAGGAAGCCATTACAATTCAGGATAACAAAAAAAAAATAAAAAAAAATCAAGAAGTATAAAAGAACATAGGTGATCACCGTGAACTATAGGAAGGGAACCATACCACGATATGGGGGATTTTGATTACCTTTATAGATAGTCAAGCAGCAAGCACCATATAACTTTTCTTGGAATATATAAAGAGTTAAAGACCTAATTAAATAAGGGAAGAAGAAAAGAACCAAATATTTAGAGGTGTATTTAAAACTTTTGGGAAACTAAGCATAAGGAAGAGAAAATATGACCAAAAAAAAAAAAACAGAAGAGGTAAAGATAATTTTGGCTACATGAACTTTCACCTTGTTGGTGAGGGTTCGAATTCCCACATTGTAACCCCCTCCTCCATTTCCCCTTCCCCTATCCCTATGTAATAAAAATATAATTTAAAAAAAAAAAATTGAAGGTAGAATCTGTAACGGCCTAACGGGTAAAGAGGAGTAGTAGTAAATTAAGAAGGAAAAGTTAAACAAATGCAGTAAAATATTTATGGAGAGGTTACAACTTTTGGTTTTGGGGAATTAAGTATGGAGAAATTAAGTGCAACTTCTAATCCACCTTTATGTAATTAAATTATACCATTTAATTATATAATTAACTAGATTTTAATTTAGTATAGGGTCAAAATAATATTAGTACTATTTAATTAGATTTTAATTTAGTGCAGGGGCAAAACCGTAATCTAACTTTGAAGATAGGAGCTTCCCACTTTCAGTATAAATAGTTTCTTGGCACATGCGTTGCACGTGTATTCCATGCTAATTAGTATAAACGTTTTCAAATGATAGAAATAATATTAAAATGTGTGACATAAGTTAGACGAAATTTGAAGGAAAATATGTAAGCTCAAACTAATGAATCATAATTTTCTTATCATGATAATTTCTTTATTGTGAAATGATTTTACGCTTTAATATTAGCACTGCACGAACAATCTTAATTTTTAAAGAGTTTCTTGGCAACTACTATCTCCGAGGCTCATACAAGGTTTTGTGCTCTACATAAAAAAGAAGAATTTTATACCAATGTATATCAAGAAACCATGACCTTCGCTACTCAAATTCTCGATAGTCCCCAGCTTTCTAAAATCAATGTTGAATTGGGATGAGCCTTTTAATATAGTGACACCCAATATGCTTATCTAATCAAATGTTCATAAAATCCAGTATTATATAATTTATTAAACAGAAAGCAAGATAGTTATTGAAAAAATGATTTGGACTCAGACATTAATGATGTTAGCTATTTTTTATTTTATCTCGATCCCTTTTAGGTCTTAGAATTTTTTTTGACCGTTTTCTTTTACTTTGAGTATTTGCTTACAATAGGAACAATTACTAAGGTAAAATTCTAAATTTGTACTTGCTTATAAGCTGAACATATACTTGCCTATTTAATTTTTTAATTTATGATGCCTCATCATTTTACCCGTGGCAACTATGGTCATCACGTTGTTTTAGTTATGGTAATATTTTTTTTAACTTTTCCAGCTATCCTTCATTTGAGAACCCTGTTAAAGGAATAAGGATAGCAAAGGATCTCTAAATTAAAACAACAACAACAACAACTACATCTCTAACAATCAAGAGGAAGGGGGTAAGGGGGTTAGGGCGAAAACAAAGGAGCTATGGACCAAGAATAAGAAAGCAGAAGTGTTAAAATCTCTTGGCTGAGAATAAATTTACAATCTAAAGAATGACCAAAATGAGCTGGCTAGAAGATCCATATCTTTGCACAATCCACGACATCCTTCTTATGTCGTTTCGATGAGGAGTCAGCAACTCTTCAATATCGTCGACTCTCTTCCATAGCTCTATATACGTTAGCTCAAGAATTAGTTCAAAAGTAATAGCACATCTCTACTAACCACACCCGTAAAAAAAGAGGATAAAATAATGTAAAGCGAACAAATTAAAGATCAAAAAGGGAAAAAAAGATGAACATGAACTAAAATTAACCCGTCTAAGTATCCGAATTAAAAGAAAAAGTAGATGCCCTGCATGTGGTAAATTCCAATGAGCAGTATTTATCATTTTTGGTGAAGATACGCAAGTAAAGCTTAACATTAGCAATCTAGAAGAACTGGAAAGAAAATATAATGATTAGTGTGAACTCTTAGAATTGAAGCAAATAACAAAATTGTAATGACATCCATGGCTGCACGTAAACTTGAGCACATTTTCTTATATAGTATAAGATCAATGTATGTTATAATTGATCTTAAGTAATAGGGACCATAAATATGAGCATGAATTTATTGATCAGTTACAATATGAAGTATCAGAATGTCAAGAGACTGAGAGAGACGTGGTTACAATAAAGCATCATTATATCAAAGATGGCATTCACTTTAATTACAATCCTATTTTCTAATTTCAATGCACTTTAATTACAATATAATCCCCTTCATCCAATTTCAGGAAGTTACTATCAAGTGAAGTTGAAATGATACCCTTCATTTTCAAGAGAGAGAAGAAAAGTTTTTTAGCATTGTTTTCTCACTAATACTATAGTCTTTAGTTGTACACAATCAACAAATTGTATAACCTTTTCTTATGCAATTTTTTTAATATATCAAATATTCAACTTATCAAATATTTCAATAACATAATTTAAATGTGCATATGAGCAATACTACTTATGGTCACAAATGCTTCACGTCTTAAAGTTTGTGTCCTTTCTTTAAGAAATTGTAATCTCCGTCTTTTTACAGCCGCATACATATCAAAAAGTTGTTGTCGAATAAAAGTATTATTTTGTAGAAGTTGTACGGAAATTCGATTAATATTTGTCTTTATTATGATAGCTAGTAGATCATTGTCATCAATTTCATGGTGTACACCTGCAAAAAGAGTTAATAGTTATTTGTTATAGAGAAACTTAATAATTATTGACATAAGAAAATTAATTTCATATTTATATATATTATAGCTGCAGGTATACGTACCCTTTATCTGATTCAAACTTATGAGACCTTTCATCTGTAAATTTGACAGAAAATATTAATTGAGTCGTATAAGTCAACATCGAGGTGTTTTGTACGAACATGCAACACCGAATTAAAGAAAATAAATTCAAATTTTAAATCAAGCCTTCTACAATACAAGACATCTAAGATGTATCACCTTCTTGACTTCTTCTTCCCTACGAAAGTCCATCCACCATTTTTGGTTCCATTATTCTGATATTTCACTCTTTCAAAAAAAATAGTCTTGAAAGGTGTGTCAAATAATGGTAATAACTTATAAAAGGTTTAAAGAAAAGAAAGTGGAAAAATTGTAAAAAAGTAACGTACCTCAAATTGTTGCAGACAGTGGTGAGAGAAAGAAAATTAGAATAGATAATTATCTGACAAAAGACAAAAGGATATACTAATTGAGTAACTTGAAGTGTTCTATGCAATTTATAGAATTTGATAAAGAATATCAAAAGCAATCTAACGGATGGAAGCTAAATGAAGCAAAGAATGAGAAAGAGATAGGAAGCATAAAATTTGTGCAGTTAAAAGATTTAATGCCTACAATAAATTCATTACCCCACTACTCAAATATATTTAAATTCACATACAGAGACTTTAATTTGCATCTTTAGTGCGTGAGGAGAGAGGTTTTGGTTATTTGGGTTTAAGGAAGAATGGTAGTACATCAATTTTTAAAGGACATTTTCGTAATCTAACTTTTAACTTAGAGGCATCCCACTTTTAATAATATATGATATGATATTTGTTATAGAAATTTACCTATAATTACATTATAACAATTGATTGTATCTTTTGCATCATTGCCTTGCGTACAAGCTCATGTATATTTCTTACTTCAGTAGTATTACTGTAACATCATTTACGCACCATAAAAATAATCCAAACAATGGAACGCTGTTAAAGAAATGGACCTTCGGCCTAATTCAAACTCAAAAGCTGGCTCATGATAGAGGATTGCCTAAGACCATATAAAGAGATCTAAAACCCTTCCCACAAATGATGTGGGACTCCAACACAAGTGATTCTCCAAGCTTCATTTCTTCAACTTGAAATGAAGAAAGAACCTTTTCCAGTCATTTTATCTAAGTTTCTTAAGAAACAAATGAATAGTTAAGTAACTTTATTGATATAAAACAAAGAAAAGTGACAGGAAAAGTTAGTAGGTGCCGGTGAGCTTCATGGCTAGAAGTATAATTAGCAGAGCAAAGGAGAAGAAGATTAAAAGATGAAGGTTAAAGAAACAGGCTGCACAATATTGATAGGTCTTACCTATTTGCACTGTACTCGCTCTGTTTCAATTTATGTGAACCTATTACTATTTGGGGAGTCTACGAGGTGGTACTTTGACCATGTTTTCCTTACATTATTTCTAAATTATTTGAATTATAAATTATCATGACTTATAGTACGTTTTATGTAGTTGCTAAATATAAAATTTTTATTTTTACAAACTTGAAAAATCTATATCAAAATTTAAGGTCAAAGTTATAAAGTTTGACCCTCGAACTCCGAAAAGGTTCACATAAATTGAAACGGAGGGAGTATTATTTTATTAGTACATCTCATGTGGACCTGTGGGTTGGGTTCTATATGGGAAATGAAGGGATGTTGTCCCACATTGGAGAGGGGAGAAGAATTTATTGGGTATAACTGGCTTAAAGAGTTGGGAAGATGCCAAGCCCGCTCGTCATCACTCGGCTCTGGCTATTAAATCCCTTCAGGACACAGAGTGAAATATGTAGGCTTGGAATAAAGTTTTAGTTCTGTGTGAACATTACTATTTACGGTACCGGTTTATATACAGATTCTGTTTTTATTTTCTAGTTTCGAAAAAAGTGATTAACAGCTCAAGAGTTGCATTTTCTACCATCTGCACTTATTTTTTCTTTTGTTTATAAGTGAGTAGTAGAGGGGAGTGGAAGTATGATGTGATGATACTGCATCAGAGTATCAGAGAAGGGGGTAACAAAAAGAACAAAAATGTAGTATACACAATGATATGTTCTTTATATTTATCGCTTTCATTTGAAAATAAACTGCGGAATAACAAAGCACTCTTCTTTTTTTTTTTTTTTTTTTTTCAGAATAAGAAAAGCACTGTTCATAATTGGTAAACATTATACTACACAAACTTTTACATTTTTCTGTATAAATGTTGACAGGTTTTTCTGAATGTTTATGGTGATTCTTGCTGCTGCTCGGCGACATGGTGCCCGGTCACTTTTCACATTCTGAAAAGATCAAGATCGGGCATATTAACCGGCCTGGAGAAAAACCTAGCCGTGTAATCTCTCACCAGAAATTCTTTACACATTGGAGGATTTTCTTCTGATATGAGCTCTTTGATTGGACCATACATCTTTGGAGGTGTAGAACCTCCATTGAAGAAGCATGCCACTGACATCCTTGGTCCTGCCTTATTTGCTAGAACTCTATGAGTTACACTTACAAACTTGTCATTTGATAGGATCTGTTACGGAAATCAGATTGAGATAAGTCACAATTTGTGAAATATGAAGATAAATGAGACAAACAAGTGTGTGTTTTGTTGCAAACCTGAAGAAGGTCACCAATATTAACAACCAGACCTTGTTCAATTGGTTCAACATCGACCAATTGGTTATTATGCACGACTAGCAGGCCGCCACTTTGATCTTCAAGCAGAATTGATGAGTTATGATATGTTGTTGTTTTGATGATTTGACAAACACGTCAAGGACCAGGTCCTTGATCAGGTCCCCTGGGCACTGTACGAAACATTTATTAGTTTGAAAAGTTGTGTGCCGTTCGACCTACAGAACTATAGTAGCATTGTGTGCAATATCTTCGGAGGTCAAACCTGTAGCTAAAGGCCAATATGAAAAGATGAAAGGTCCCTATCCATGGTCACATGCTTCTCACATGTTCCTCACTTAGCCCCCTATATATACAACATGTTGGCATTGTTTAACCTCATGTTGGCATTGTTTAACCTAACACTTGCAAATCTGAAAATTATATTTCTCTCAAGTGCAGCCGTCACCCCTCTCTAGCCCCCTATATATACAACATGTTGGCATTGTTTAACCTCATGTTGGCATTGTTTAACCTAACACTTGCAAATCTGAAAATTATATTTCTCTCAAGTGCAACCGCCACCCCTCTCTAGGTGCTCTCAAGAACAAAACGTCAGCAAGCCAAAGGACCAGATCCTTGAACTGAAGATGCTTCAAGTCCTTAGGTTGTTGAGTCTTTGTTCCCTTGTTCTATAAATTATAAACCTACTCTTCTCTTTTAAGAAGCTGTTTGTAGGTGCTTGAAATTTCAAGGGCTGCTTGTAAGAAGTTTATCTTCACAACCTTTTGAGTGGTACACTAGGCTAGAGTTAGTCTAGGTGTATCAGTTTAAATTCTTACCTACTTAAGCTGAGTGGTACACTTGTCTAGAGGTAGACAAGGTGTATTAGTTTTGTTTGGCTAGAGATAGTCAAGAGTTGCTTACAATCGGGTTATTATAAGGGAGAGGAATTAATAGTTTAATTCCTAAGTTGCAATAGGTTGTAATCTGAATATTGCTCAGTTTAGTGAAGTTGGAAATCCTACTGGGGTAGGTCGTGATTTTTAACCCCTAGAGCAAGGAGTTTTCCACGTAAATATCTTGTCTTACTCACTTTCTGTCATTATCTGTGAAAACAGTTCAGGGACCAGGTCCCTTAAACTGTTTTGGTGAAGTTTCAGGTTGTGAACTCATTAAGTGTAAACTCATAGGTTCTATCAAGAATGGTCAGAAAATCAGGATCTGTGTGCTTATTGGTACCAAGAGTTAGCTCTGGCTGTGGGCATGCCGGGTAGTAATGGCATACGAATGTTTGTCCTTTGGCACATTCCATGGCTTTCAAGTGGTCTTATTTTAGCCCAAGAGCTTCTGATAGTAAGTCAAAAAGAATTTCCCCTAGTTTGATGACATGATTTATGTACTCGAGGGATGTTTTCCTAATGATTAAGAAAAACATCAGAGATTACTAAGTCACAAAATACCATAATTTAAGATATTCTAGTCTAACATGTCAAACAATTGTAATCTTTACTGAAGCATAAACACGTATGTATGGTGTAGAATTCCCAATACTCAAAAATTTCAGCAAGCACTATCACTTACTACATGAGGGCAAAGTTGACCGGAACATCTTTATGAATCAATCAGCCTGTTGTGTTGAGCTTAATATGGAAAAGAGGGTTGTCTGTCAAATGGATCTATGTCGCGAGCAACACTTAAATAGGTAAACATCTCTGCTTCTCAGGTTATATTTCCTGAGAAGCCAAGAACATAAAGAAACTACAAATTAATCACACTAAAACTCAATAGTTCTGATCTTTAGGGAACACCTAACCAATTTCAATTAGAAAAGAACATAGACCATTGATCAATCAACCTGAAGTTTTAATTTCAAAAATTTCTACACCCGGTATGCATTAAACAGGACTGATATAGGATTGCAATTCAAGTGAAGAAGAATATATAGTTTATCTGCAAACTGCTGGTAATTCTTCAGGTCAAACATGACCAGAAACTAGCCTAGATATGTACAATGTATCCCTCCAGTTTGCAGTCTGTTATTGGTTCAGACAAAGATTGCTCTCATATACGAATAGTGCTCTTTCTTTAATTCAGCATCTTGCTCATGAAATTTACGAGTCCTATCAATCATTCCTTCCAAAACACTTGAAGGAACCCCATGATTTATCAGTTGGAAAATTCCCCACTTCTCTGATGCTTCCCTTATTTCATCAACAATCTTCTTACGCTGATCTTGAATTTCTATGCCGCTGAGATACACCACTGGAACCTGTAACTTGCACAGATTCAACTCCTCAGGAAGTTCCTCAGGTGGCCTAATAAAAATTCTTGGAATCTCGACTATTCCAGCATCAACTAGCCCCTTCACACCGGCTTCTGAATTATCAAAAGCCTTTTTCTCATTCAATCGATCATAATTCATCGTCAGTTCAGCTTTAGACTCCTCAGTGCTTGATATAATTGTTTTTAGTTTCAAGAAGGCTAATTTGCTATAACAGATGAGTTAGTTAAGGTCAACTACTGCGCGTAAATAGAAATGTCCTTTCGGACGACATATCATATTCAAATGAAACTTAGTATCTTTTTTAATTAGTTTAAGTAACTAATATTTGGACAAAATACCTCTAAACATAAACAATATTAAATCCTCTACAGAGACTCACAAAACACCAGAAAAGCAGGAGTCTGAGAGCTTATGTTTCCGTAAATAGCACAGAACTTGTGTATTAATTAATGGTTGTTATAGATATTTACCTATAATTACATTATAACGACCGATTATATAAATGTTTTTTTGCACCACCACGCCCTGCATATAAGCTCACATATATTTATTATTTGAGTAGTATTACTGTAACATTGTTTCAGACGTGTGCGCATACAGAGGCGTATGTAGCCTATAAGGTTGGGGTTCAATTGAACCCCAAACTTTGGACGCAGAGCCTAAATTTATATGTAAAAAATTATTAAAATTGCAATAAATACTAGATATGAATCCCTAACTTTAAAAATATAATGGGTTCAATGCTAAAAATCTATAAATTGAACCCATAAAATTTAAATCCTGGATCCGCTTCTGTGCGCATACTGGCACTTGCCTCTTCCTATTACATTCAAAAGCTCTAAAGATCACATTTAAGGGTGAAAAAGTACTCTCTATAAAAATGATCAAAACAATGACAAGTAGTTCTCGAGGCTTCATTTCTGCAACTTGAAATGTGATAATGCAGAGGTACCATCAAGCCCTCTCTCGTAGAAATGTGTTAGGTACTCCTTGATGGTGGTCTCTCTGTAGATTTGAGGATTCTCATCTGATAGCAATTCCTTTATGGGGGCACATACTTTTGATGTTGAAGCTTCATTGAGGTGCGTCCTGAAGAAACTTGCTACTGAAATTCTTGGTCCAATTTTCTTGGCAACAACTCTGTGTTGGACGCTTTTAAATTTGTCATTTGTAATAAGCTGAGAACATGAAACAAAAACAAGATTCAAATTAATATATTCATGCATTTTTTTTTTCTTTACTTTCCATTTCATATGAATCCATTCTTACAGAACAGAGTTTGACACATTCACAAGTTTAAAGGAAATAGACTTTCAACTTCAATCTAACTCAATCACAAAAGCTAGTTTTATGAAGCTAGGATTGCCCAGAATCATATAAAGAGACAAACAACTCATCTCTTAACCAACGTGGGCACGCACGTCCAAGACTGGACCATGAACAGCATAACATTGGGTTCTAACATTAGGTGAATCAAGAATTGGGATGAGTTTGCGCTGATACCATGTACAAAATATGGACCTTAAGTCTTAACTCAACCTTATGAACTAACTCATGAGGTGATGATTGCATAGAACCTCATAAGGAGATAAAAAGCTCATCTCTCAATGACTCAGCCAACACGAGACACTTAACAATAAGGTAAAGCGTCTAGAAGAATTCCTAGAGAAATGGAACACATACCTGTAGAAGATCTCCAACGTTAACAACTATAGCTCCATCAAGTGGAGGGACATCAACCCACTGATTTTCATGAAGGACTTGAAGACCACCAACTTGATCTTGAATTAGCAGTGTGAGGAAGCCACTATCAGCATGGCGACTAGTGCCCAATGTCAATTCGGGCTCAGGACAAGCTGGATAATAATGACAAACAAGGTAAAGCCCCTTTGCACATTCCATGTCTTTTAGGTGATTTTGATCAAGCCCCAAAGCTTCTGAGAGTAATTCAAATAGACTCAGCCCCAGCTTCATTACATACTTGGAGTGTTCCATCAGAATTTCCCTGCATGTTTTTGATTGAGATTAACTATTATACACGGACAGTCTGAAATAATGTTACACATTCAGATCACCCGAAAATAATAACAGTGATGTCCACAATAAGTTGTAGTACTAGTTATCTGAAAATAAAGCAACTTATTATAACATGTTAAACTATACTGATAATATAACAAATTTTTACATTGTTAGTCTATATAAGGTAAATCCTTGTTGATTTTCTATTACATCTCAAGAAGACTACGAAAACAAAAAGTCAACAGTACCTGCATACAACAGGTATTTCTTGAGGATCAGGTCGATCAGGAGCCACAACACAGGAAAAGGTATCCCTCCAATTAGATGCTGGTGCTGAGTAAAGATCAAAGTTTGAGTTATGTATAAACTTCTTCGTGAAATCACGTGAATAAAACTGTCTCTTTACTTCAAGATCCTGCTCAAAAAATATGCGCACACCATCTATCATTTGATCAATAACTCGTCCTGGAATTCCATGATTGACTATCTGAAAGAAGCCCCATTTTTCATAGGCATATGTAATTTCTTTGATGATTTCAGCACGCCGAGCTGAATCCTTGTCAATGTCTTCAAAGTTTATTATGGGAACCTTCAATTTTAAAGTCTCATAGCTCAACTCCTGATCAATTTTGACTTGATCATGAACAAACATATGCGGAATTTTTGTTACCCCAGCATCTACAAGACCCTTGACCCCTGCTTTTGTGTCATCAAACGCCTTGAGTTCCAATAATCGATCATAATCAGATGTTGCTTCTTCCTCATCTTTGCTAATGGTTATGGTCGAACAAAGAAGTAAATGATGAAAAAGTCAGTATAGTATAACAAGATTATGTCAATGAAAATGCAACTCAAGTACACTAACACAATTACATCTTGCTAGTAGTATATTTCTTTATTGTAAGATGAATTAATAAAAGTTGAATAACCATAGTACGCATAGAATACAAAACAAGTACTACGAAGGGAGTTTTTAAGCCATTAACTAGTGGGATTCAATAAATTACAATAATTCTCAAAGCAGACATAAATATAGAGATCAAAAAGATTTTTTGTTAGTTGAAAGAGTTTAGATTAACAAGCTTTTACCTATGAGAAGCAGAAGTTTGGAGGTTCATGATGTAGAGTTTCCTTCAGCAAAATGAATATTTCGTGACTTGGGCCAAAGGCTCTCCAAGGACCAAACCTGCAAATATCCACAATAATAATTGGTGTTTGCTATATGAAATATCAATTAAACAAATTCAGAAATTTGTTATTTCCATGATTTAAAGAAAAACGTTGACCTAAAATCTATGTTGGCTTGGACCCTTCAAAAATATCGCCACTCCCTTGTCTGATCCTCCAAAAATGCATAGCTTTTGGAGGATCTGACACACACTCGATAATATTTTTTGAAGGGTACGAGAAACATAACCTAAAATAATGAGTGAAGATGATGCCAAGTAGGGACCAAAGAGGAATAAACAAGACATTCAACTTGTAGGAAGTCCGACCTGTCTTCTAGTTTAGCTAAGTATTTTAGTAAAGAAGTTGAATACAAAGACTATTTGTCATGTTTAATGTATAGCAACATCTACAAAAACACGCATATTAAGAATTAGCAGAAGTAGCAATTTCAAACCTCAAATCGTAAAAGAAGAATGGAAAAAATAAAGCAAATCTCATATAGTTGGGCCTCAGATGAATCTGTACGTGAGTGACCATAAACGTTACATCACTTAGCCTTTAATGTCACACAAAAGATTCCGGAGCAAACAGGAAGCAACAATTTTTGGGGGAGAATTGTAGAAGAAGAAATTGATGGAATTAGTCAATTCGCTGATGACCATTTTGGTTTTTTAAGTTGAGAACCAGTATGTAGATACACGTGTTTGCGGTACACGTTGAAGTACACGTGTTCACATAAAGCAGTAAACCCAATTTAAATTATTTGGATATGTACATTATCAATGCTATATCATTTTCTAGATACAAAGTTTATACATAAAGTAATTTTTTTTTTTTTAAAAAAAAAAAAATTGAGTAAGTGAACCCCCGTGAAATGCCAATCACGATGGATTTGAATAATTAAACTTGCATAACTACTATCCAAGCCAGTACGTAAGGCTAGAAAAAGACACATTTGTTGTAATAGACCAAATTTCATCTACTCCATTAATTTGACAAGAATAATTTCCTGCTGTGATCAGTATAATAGAGTGTATATATTTTCTAAAGTCCATGCAAGTGACAACTGATAACTGACAAGAATATTTTCCTGCTGTGATCGGTAGGTATAATAGTGTATATATTATCAATGTTGTGCATTAAGTTTGTTAGAATCATGCGTTTGGACTGTAACATTATTTTACTACTCTCTCCGTCCCATAAAAAGTGTCACCTTAGTAAAAAACACGCATATTAAGAAACCAATAATGCAATGTAAAGTTTGCCAAATTACCCTCTATAATAAAAATAAATTACGTTTTCCTCTTGATTAAAGCATACACAAGTAATAAACATTTTGACATTGGGAATTCAACAATACCAAGTTACTATGTGGCTTTTCCAATCATCTAAAACTTTAACTTGTCAGTGTTTGTCTAAGGGTAAAATTGAAAAAAATAGCCAACTTATGTCTTGATTTCCTAAGGTGACACTTACTATGGGACAATTTTTTTTTTTTGTCTCTGGTGACACTTATTATGGGACAGTATTTCAGTATTTTGAATAAATTTTAGTTAAACATTTGTTAGCCAGCTATTCTTATTTTCTAGTAATTAGTTAGTTGAAGATATGATTTTGTGGATATATTCTAGGCTAGGATAATGATCATCTTTTTACTGCAAGTTTTCTATAAATGGAGAGCTCAACAAATTAAAGCTAAATAAAATAGTTTCCTTTGACTGCGTAACCATTATTTTTCTCTTAGCCTTTCTTTGTCATTTCCCTAAGTTTCTTTGTTAAAAATCAATAATTGGTATCAAGAGCATATCTTCTCAAGGGATATGTGAATGGCATGGAGATTGAAATTAAACCGGCTTTTCCTAAATAGTTCATCTGTCTTTGATGGTGAAACTTATCATTTCTGGGTTGTAAGAATGGATACTTATCTTGAGGCTTTAGATCTTTGGAATCTAAGGCTGTGGAAGAGGATTATGATTTTCTGTCGCTCCCCAATAATCCCACTGTGTTTTAGATCAAATGCCAAAAGAAAAGAAAACCATAAATCAAAAGTGAAAACAACTTTGTTTGTTGGTGTGTCTGCATACGAGAATTATGGCTCTCAAATCAGCAAAAAAAAAAAAAAAATTGGGAATATCTGAAGAAAGAATATACAAGAGATGAAAGAATATGAGGCATGGTGTTGAATTTAATAAGGGAATTCAAGTTGAAGAAGATGAAGGAATCTGAGTTAGTCAAAGAGTACTCAGATCAGCTTCTTGGCATGTTAACAAGGTAAGATTGGTTGGTACTAAATTTAAATATTCAAGAATTGCTTACAGTGCCTGGAAGCTTTGAAGTATCCATAACTACCTTGAAAAACATAAAAGATTTGTCCAGGATTACCTTGGCATAATTGTTAAATACATTGCAAGCACAAGAGCAAATGAGACTTATCAGGCATGGTATGATTGAAGGAGCCTTGACAGCTAACCACGAGAATCAAAGCAAGGATAATAATTCAAAGAAAAATTTCCCACCTTATCAACACTTTGGCAAAAAAGATCATCCTCCATCAGACGATGCATAATGCAAGATCTACAACCAGCTTGGTCATGAAGTTGAGATTTTAAAAAGCAAATCTCAAAAATATGAAACAAATACCCCAATCGCCAATGAAGAAGAAGATCACTTATTTGTGGCAACATATTTTTCAACCAAGAAGTCTAATTTATGGATGATTGACAGTTGTTGTACAAACCACATGACATATGACATATTTTTTTAAGAGTTGTCATTACTAAAAGCCATAAAAAAACGACCTAAAAAACCGTCCTCCCAAGGAAGTTAGAAAAAACTGACACCCAGAGAACAATTTTTGCAAAAAAATAATTTTTTTTTAAAGAAACCGACCTACGCCAAAAACCGAGAAAGTGAAAACCGACCTCCTGAGGTCGATTTTTTTCTTGAAAAAATGGACTTGAAGAATATAAATAAAAAATTCAAAGTCTTAAACCAACAAGCACCAAAGGTATAGTGGTAGAAATGTATATGGTACCATAACAAAGATGGGGATTCAATCCCTGGATGGTGGATTTTATTCCTGCAAAAGGAAAAGGGACGGTCTCCATCAAAACAAGTTATCAAGAGCTCTCACTTGGAGAAGTGAGTCAAGCTAACTTTTTATATGACTAAAGTAATATTTTGATGTACTAAAATACCAAATCTTCCCTTGTACAGTTATCTCTTCAATCTACCTAAACACTTTTAGTAATTTATTTGATGATCTCTCTTTTAAGGGTTTTGTTTCTGTAAAGTACTATAATATATACGGAAAAGGCTCAAATATGCCATCAAACTATCAGAAATAGTTCATTTATGCCACTCGTTGAAAGTTTGGCTCAAATATGTCATTGCCGTTATCAAAATGGCTCATCCATGCCATTATTCACTAACGGTGGTTTTAAAATACCAAAGATGCCACGTGGCAAAAATTTATTGGTCCACGTCATTTAAATGAAAACCAGCCAAAATAAATCCTAATTAAATCAAACCCGACCCGTTGACCGACCCACCCATCCTATACCTATTTCCTTGCCCCTCTTCCATTATATTATAATGATTAAAGCCCTAATCTAACTCATCTCCTCTGCTCTTCTTCCAACAATCGATTTCAAGCAAACAAATGTGACTTTCCAACTTTTTTTTTTGAAGGATTAAAGGAATAGCTCATCAAGGTTAGTTCTTATTTAAAGTCAAAAATGGCTATTTAATGTGGTGGGTGGGGTTTAACGTGGTGGGTAAAGAATCTGTCTATGTGGGGTTCATAGCCATGTGGTTTTCACGTTTTTTGTCGGTGTAAAGGGATAAACTATTGTTAAATTTACAGGGGCACATTTGACAGAATTTCACCTATGTGAGTATGGAAGTGGGCTGCTTCCTATGAGAATTAGGCTTGTTCTCAGAAGCACTCACGAAACCGAGATAGCACCAGGCCGTAATGTGCTGGCTGTTAAAGCTTATGTCAACACCTTGATTATTATTTGTAAGCAGTAATACTTTATTTCCCCTAAACAGTCATAGTTTAATGCGGAGCACACTACTGACTCTGGAGTAGAGATTGCTGTTTTACTAAGTGGAGGTTCAATGCAGAGCACACCTTCATTATGCATAATAATCTTCTTCAACTAAGTTGGGGATAATTCTCTTGTTTATTATTAAAATGAGTGGGGGATTGTAGGATATTTGAGCATTTTAATATTACAAATTGTCAAATTAAAGTTCCACATTATCAACATTCGGTTATGGCAGAATGTTGGCTGAATGTGGCCTTACTTTCATCTTCCCACTAACTCATTTATTTACCCACATTCATCCTCTTTAATCTTGTAATTTATGTAACCTCTAAGCCACAATTCTCCTATTATTTACTCACATTACTACCCACTCTTATCCAATTCAATTCAAGGATGATGTTGTTAACTATAAATAGCTAGTCATCCTAACCTTGTGATGTGTGAAAAATATTGGAGAGTCCTTGATAAAGTGAGGATAAAAGAGAGTTTTATTTAGTTGAAGGAATGTGTTTTCATGAGTGAGCTTTGAACTCTTTAATTAGTCCGGAGTTGTTTGAGTCACACGATGTTGATGGATTGTTGTATCTTGGAGGGGACAAGTCAGAGTTATACTACTGGACTGGTGAAGATTATGCCGCAGTGAACTTGAATCTCCTTAAAGAGAGCGAGATATCCGCGCCTAAGTCTGAAGAATCTTTATTTTATTTTTCTTCATTTTATTTTCAATTGTAATAATTCGTGGTATATTCACCAACACACAATGATGTGTTCTTTATATTTATCCCTTTCATTTGAAAATAAACTGCAGAATAACAAAAGCACTCTTTTTGAATGTTCAGAATAAGAAAAGCACTGTTCATAATTGGTAAACATTATGGGTGTGTTCGGTATAAAGGAAAACATTTTTGGGAAAATGTTTTGCAATTTTCTCAAAGTGTCATCAGTTTGAGACAAATAACAAACTAACTAGCTAATTATCTAGATTATTCATGAGGGGTACTCTCATTACGTGAATATGATCACTCCTACCAGAATACTAACTATTACACGTCTGTTCTGTCTGCTTTATTATGATTAATATTAATAAAGAAAATTATACAAGACAGTTTGGTATATTAACTTATTAAGTACAAGAAAATGGACACACCGGTTAAATTAATTAGTAGGAAACGCAAGGGATTCTTTTGTGCTAGTGTAAATCAATTAAGGTTACTATTGATCGATTTGTCGCAAGTAAATTGGAGCATTTCCATTTTCTCTAACAATTTAATTTCTTGGAGATGGTATAGTAGAATTCATCAATATCCATGCCCAACATGTTCGGTAAAGAGAAGAAATAAATTTAGAAATATTAATGAAAATGTCCATGCGGACAAAAATATAACCTGAAAATACCATTTTAAACAATATTACACTTTAAACCTATTTAGGAAAAAATATTTACAAAATACCCAAGTAGGTACAGTTTTTGCCTTCGGGGTAAATACTTCACATGTTCTATACCTTAGTTAATACATAATATACAACATTGTGATTCAACTATTCTTATTGTGGTATATCTTCGGCTATGTTAATTGTATAACGCGGAGGTATATATACTCAGAGGCTGAGCCATGGAATGGTTAGGGGGTTCAGAACCCCCTTCCCTGAAAAATTGTCTTATGTATATATAAGATTAAAATTATTTTTTATGTATATATAATAGATGTTGAACCCCTTGACTTCTTCATTTGTTTACTACTTTATATTTTTGAACTCCCTTAGTGAAAATCCTAACTCTGCCACTGTATACTACAAACAAAAAAGTGTTATGTAACTTTTTAATGGGCTGATATTCTAAAATGGGCAAATGCAAGTAATTTCTTATCCTGTAAAAGTCCCAATGATTAAATGAGATTTGTTGGTCTAAACTAACCAAAGGATATTACTCTTAGCATGGTGTGATTCTATCAGTTTTAAGTTAAGCTCACACAGTTTCTCCGAAACACCATTAAAAATATTTCTACACCTTATATGTAGCTTCTTAATTTTTTTTAAATACCATTATGAAATTGTATTCGCACACCCAACAAAACCAAAAGAAAGTTGGTTACATTTGTGAATCGCTCCAGCTTCTTTCTTGCTATATATATACATCACTATATTTTGTCTATGTACAAGAAAGAGGAGAATTAAGTACTCGAAGATGGTGGAGTTTATAACAAAAAAATGTCTGAAAGGATCAATTGGTGTAGTGATGGGAATGGTAATAGTTCAGGTGATAGCAGCTGGAACAAACCTTCTTACAAAGGTGATATTAAATCAAGGAACTTTTGTTTTCTCCTTCCTTGCTTACCGTCATATTGTTGCTGCTCTTTGCATGGCCCCTTTTGCTTTTCTCTGGGAGAGGTAATATTATTAGTATTTCTGTTCTTTATGTCCGTAAAGAAAACCTTTTAAACTTGCCATAATTTGCAACGTAACTTACACATTTGTATGTTGGTCTTTAATTTTTCCTTTTTATGTATAGTCAAACCTCTCTATAATAGCATCATTGGGTCCGAAATTTTTCAGCTGTTATAGAGAATGACTGTTATACATCTATAACACAGCATTAACATTTAAATAATATTTCGCTGTTATAGGAAAAAAAGATGCATACAATCTAATTTTTATTTTTAATTGCTAAATTCTAAGCTTAATCACACTTTGTATAACGAAGGAAAATTGTTTAATGATGAAAATATGTATCTTCATATGATATTTTTTGTTATAAATAGTGTATTAAATGATCAAATATTTGGTCAAAATCTCTACACTTATTATTGGTAATCATAGATATTATATTTTTATAAAGATGGTTAATCATTATATTACCAAAAAAAAAAAAAGATGTTATATAGCGGGTAATTTTACAAAGAGCGTACAGCTATACAGTTGGCTATTGCTGTTATAGGTGAAATGTTGTTGTAGAGAAGTAAAACACAACATAAAAAATCGGTTCCGAAAAAACTTGACTGTTATAGAGCGGTGGTGTTATATGCGGGTGCCGTTATAGAGAAATCCACTATATCAATTATATTGGAGTGTCAAGAGGCACAGAGAGTGATGTTTTTCTTATTTGTTCTTTCTTCTCGTCTTATCTAAATTAATTGATTTCTTTTTTTCTTCTTCAAAATTCAACAATTCTTTTTATTGATAATAGTAAATCACGTTAAAGATTCATATTCCTAAAGTAAAAGTAAAATGAAAAAAAATAATCAAACAGTAATAGAGTTTATTCGAGAATAATAAATCGGACAAGATTGACTACTAAAATGTACTTAAGATAAATGTTGTGTGTGTTATGGATTATGTCTTTTTAACTGAGTCTACAGTTAATGATAAATTCTAGTCGTGTAATTTGCAATTGCATTTTATCATTTCTTTTATTAAATTATTTTTTTGTGTTCATTCTAAGGTTATGAGTTTCAATTTGCTTATAATTGTTAGCAAAAGATGTAGAGATTTGAAGAAGAAAAAGAATGAATAAAAAAGAAGAATAAAAAAAGAAAATATAACAATAAGAAATAAGAAATAAGAATAATTCATTTTAGAATCAAAATGAATGTAAAATGCCACACGAATGCTCTTTTCGACCTACTTTTTAGCTCCTACACACTAAAAACATAGTGAAAACACTTTTCATGTCACTTGACACTTTTTAAATGAAAATGTTATAGTTCAGGAGTAATAAAAACACTTAATAGTTAATTAACTATTAAA
This sequence comes from Lycium ferocissimum, assembly GCF_029784015.1. Taxonomy (NCBI): domain Eukaryota; kingdom Viridiplantae; phylum Streptophyta; class Magnoliopsida; order Solanales; family Solanaceae; genus Lycium; species Lycium ferocissimum. The sequence goes on along the minus strand of NC_081342.1, from coordinate 5,332,380 downwards.
CTTGTAAGGATAGTTTGGGGTTTTTAGGTAAAACACCAAATGTTTAGGTATGTAAGTTATAGACGGGACAATGTGTAGGGGTTTTATGTATTATCCTAACTTACTATAGTCTATATATCATATATGTTATATATCATATATGTATGCTTTGATTCTAATGGGTTAACGATCTTTTTGTGTTTGCCTATTTGTAGAGAGAGCCTAACGAAACTGACTTGGCCTGTTTTCTTCTGGCTCTTCACGTTCGCATTAATCGGGTAATTAATTTAATACGAGAGACTTGAGCCATTTTCTGATTTTATATTTGACCGGTATAACATGGTTTTCTTTAAATTCATTTCCTCAAAATTTTATTTTGTGGTGACTGAGGTCAACCCACAAGAAAGTGGGCTTTGATCATTTTCAATGACGCATATGTATTCATTGAGTTAGTCATTCATCACCTTCATTTTATACGACAGTATTTGATTGAATATGATGTTTACTCAAAAAGAAAGAATTTTAACAAATACAAGAGTATCTTTAGAACTTGTAAATTGAAATATTTTAGTCCAACCCCGCATAACTAGCCGTGTGCCTGGATTGGTTTATCTAAAATATCAAGCACATTTTGATGGCTCTTGTATGAACTAAATTAACTAAAACACTACATAGGATTTTGATGTATTATAAACTTACAATAGCTGAAAGTGTATGCTTAATTATGGAGTAGCAATATGCATCGTTTTTGATGGATTTATATAATTAAACAGGATCATATTGGCTATGGGGCTTTCTTTTTATGGTCTACGAGACACGACTGCCACGTATGCAAGCAACTTCCTCAATCTAATTCCTATTGTGACCTTTGTCTTGTCAACTATTTTTCGGTATGAAACCAATTGAACGAAATTTCTCATCTTATTACTCAGTATTTTAACTTTATATATGTTTAACTAAGTTTGTTTGCTGAAGTATGGAGAAATTGAGACTAAATACAAAAACTGGTCAAGCGAAAGTTTTAGGCACAATATTGTGCTTGGCTGGAGCACTAATTATCTCTCTCTACAAAGGAAAGATGTTTTATATCAGTCATCATAGCAAGAAATTACATGTTACCAAAGTTATTAAGACAAATATGGTTCGTGGAACTATATTCTTAATATGTAGTTGCTTGTCATATAGTGGTTGGTACATTATACAGGTAAGAATTTTTTTTGCAATCAAGTCTTTTTACACTAATATTGAGACAAGTGATGTTTAATTAACATTAATTATTACTCTTCGTGATTATATATGTAACAGGTCAAACTGTCCAAAGTGTTTCCACACAAATATTCTTCTACATTTTTTATATGCATAATTGCAACTATCCAAAGTGTGGTAGTTGGATTATGCATAGATAGAAGAAAGAAGTCTTGGAAGCTAGAATTTGACTTTCAACTACTTACTATCTTTTACTCGGTAAGTTTGCTTATATCTATTGGGGGCAAATCGGAGCCAGAAATTCGAACAAAGGGAATTAAAAAAAAAAAAAATCCAACAAAGCCACATCTACGATTTGAATTTATATTTCTCTTATGTTAAGGGATTTACAAATTTGTTTTTTACCCTGTTTACGCAGCATAAAGTTTCGATGAATTAAATCCCCCTTCATTGCATGTGACTCTGTCATTAGTACTCCTGTCATATCAAATTTCTTAGCACTAAAACATATTAGGTCTTTAACCACACACTTGAGAAGTGCGGTCTTTGATCAAAAGTCACATTGTTGGCAACACTTTTCTGATGGTTGTCTAGATGCGCACCCATCCTAAGACAACACTTTTCCTGAGCCAAAGGATATAGAGTTTACGAAAAGTGTGACTACCTTTTCATTGATCAAAAGTCGCGCTTTTCACACCACCGTTACAAAAGTGTTATCGTAAATACTTTTCAGATTGTTTTTCAGACGTTGTCTAAAGTGTGGCCTTACGTCAAATTCGTTCTAGCTCGTGTTATATATGTCACGCTAGAGTTTGTTGCATCGTTCAGTGTTTAATTAGAAAATTATTCTAGCTTAGTAGTAAGATTTTGCTAATTCCATATTAAATATAATAGTGGCTGCACATTTGCAGGGAGCGCTGGCAACAGCATCAACATTCTGCCTCATTTCATGGACAGTTTCAAAAAGAGGACCAACTTACCCATCTATGTTCAATCCATTGTATATGATTTTTGTAGCTATTGTAGAAGCTGCATTCCTTGGTCAAGAGACCAGTGTTGGAAGGTACAAAGCTATTTTCATGTTCAATTATTATCATCCTTTGCTAGTTAAATTTAGGATGTAGGACTAATCAGTCATGCATCCCAACACTAGCAGGGTAAGAATTTCACTAAGTAAAAAATATATAGAAATATTAAATACATGAAGAAGATACAAGGATTCAACAGATAATGTGTGTGTATATATTGACTCCCCTTGAACAAGGGTATCTGTGGTGCCCCTGATCCCCAAACTTTAATTATTTGGGGTGTGTTTCTTATGACGTGCACAAGTCATTTTCCTGAAAACCACTATCTATGAGAAAGTTAGTTTCGAGTGCTTGGTTACTAAAAAATGACTTAAGTCGTACAAAAAACATGTGCACTCACTATACTATATAGTAGCAATAAATCTTGTGATGTTGATCAGTTACAAATATACATTTCCCTACATTTCTACTTTAATATATTCACGCATGTATGCAGCTTGCTTGGCATGTTTGTGATCTTAGTGGGATTGTATTTGTTCCTACGAGCAAAGAACCAGGAGCTCAAACAAATAGAACCTGATCACGCAAGTGGAGCTGATTTACCCACAGTACCTGGAAATGCAGAATTAATGCAATCTACTAATATAGTAATTCCAAGTTTAGCAAGTTAAAGTGCTAGATCGCAATCATCAAGAGCAGCAGGATGAAGATTAAGTACAAGAACAATAACAATTGTACATGGTGGTTTGGCTATATATATGTCGAGATATAAATGCAATTGAAGTTTGTATAAAAGACAAACATATATACATCTAATTAGGAGTTTAGTTATTAGATATATGTTGATCCCAAAGGCCTATATACCTTGCAATCTTCCTTATCCATGTTTCATGTGATATTATCCCTGTGTATTCTTTCTTATCTGTATCCTTTGTGATCGATTAGGTGAAAGGGGCATTTGTTTTTTCATATAGACAACGTGGTTATAACACTCATATTGTGTCAGACATACAATCCGCACTGCGTTGGCAATATTGCTTGGTCTCAATATATCCCTTGTGATTAGATGTCCCTCTCTCTTGTAATATTATCTCTTATGATCATCTCATTTATTTCATATAATAAACTTGTGATGAATCGAGAATGCACCGAAAAACGTTTAACAATGTTCTTACTCTTTCATTTCTTATATATGATATCAGAGACACCTGAAATTTGATATTGAGCATTGTGGTCCTTTGTTTCTTTTGAACCAATATTATTTCTCACGTCAATTATCGGATATCAATGTGTGAGTATTGCAGAAATCTTAAGGTTATTTTACATGCATGTGGCCCATGCCCTAAGGTTTAATTTGAAGCCCACATACTATCCGTGTTGAGCATAATATATCATTTTGATACAGTATATCTCATTAACACTACCCAATCAATGCCAATTGCATAAAGGTGCCAAACTTTGATAGGCTATATTTAACTCTATGTGATGCATGTGCAAACTGAATAAAAATCAAACTGAGGAAATTGAGGAAATGGTTGTATGGTGATTGGTGGAAATTTCATGGAATATACATTGTTGGAAGATTGGGGGAGGAGGAACACTCTCAATCACTCAAATTCTCTTTTGAAGACAAGTGAGGCAAGGACCCTTCTTTGTTCCACTCAACTTGACTTATATAATCAATCATTCTCTTTGAAGAGAAGTGGAGAAAATATATTTCCACCAACTTAACTTACATTTTGGCTTACATTTTTTTAATCATATCATATGGCTATAGTACCTAGGTATTTATAGAACTTTTCTAGCATGCACCTAATTTAATTCTAGAAAATTATTTTTATCTTCCTATTTCATGGACAATTTCCATCTTTCCTAGTTCATGAATAAAATAATGCAGGTACATAAGACTAATAAATTAACCTTCCTAATACATGAACTAAGACAATTCAATTATAAAAAAGGACTTTTTATTTTCCCAACACAAGGTTCATTTTCAACATACATATGGGACAAGGCGAACTTCACTTAAGCTATTTTCAACTTCACTTCTACTTCTTGTTACTAATGAAACTGCTGATCCCTCTATATTGCTTCTGCAGACTCAATATGTTCTAATGTTGAATAAATTGGGAAGCAGCACTTTATCTGGGTAGAATTGTAATAAGACAAGTCTTGAACCGAAATATTTTAACGTCTTTTTTTTTAATATTTTCTCCTTGACCTCTGCAATTTTAAAGGCTCCGAGACGTAACGTACTGAACATGATATAACATATATAATCCAAATAGTGCCAAAATCATGTGAATCAACTAAGTGAGAGAAGAAGTTTGGTCACATAAGTTACGTGTATGTATAGCTAATTTTGTCGTGGAACTTGTTGGCTGCGGATTATGAATTTAGAGAGGGATCGAAGATTGGGTTCCTACAATGATCTCAAGTAAATACTTCCCCCGTCCTAATTTATGTGATAATTTTTCCTTTCAGTCAGTCCAAAAAAGAATAACATCTTTTGTATTTGGTACTACCAATTTAACTTTAAACTTTCCGTGTTACCCTTAAACACATAACTATATATTAATTGTTTTAGACCACAAGTTTCAGAAAGTTTTTCATTTTCTCTTAAACTTCATGCCCAATCGAAAAACACTCACATAAATTGGAACTGAAATAATATAAATTCATAGTCAAATATTTATAGACATTTAGTGATTTCTTAATACAGGATTTGTGCAAAAAAATATTGATTCGCGTGAACCCATAATTTACACTGTAGATCTACCTTTGGAGTCTGATATCCCAAAAAAGCTATAGGAAAATATCAACTGTCTTATAACATCCCTCATATTTCATAAGAAATCTTGCTTGCATAGTCAAGAGTTGGGTTTTCCTCTAAAGAAAAGAAGATGCTTGGCTCAAATACTGGTAGAATTGATCAAAATGATAGTTTGGAATATGATAGGAAAAAAGATCTTCACGCCTTTGATGATTCAAAGGCTGGTGTAAAGGGACTTCGGGATGCTGGGGTCACAAAGTTACCGCGTATATTCTTGCACAACCAGTATGTCAATGAAAAGAAATACAAGTATACCGATGATGTAATTACTAAGTTTAGCATTCCAGTCATAGATCTTGAAAGCTTGGGCCAAACCGCAGCTCATCGAGCTGATATAGTTCGAGAAATAAAAGATGCTTGTGAAAACCGGGGATTTTTCCAGATTGTCCTCCATGAAATCCCTTCAAGTGTCATGGAGAAAGCACTAGAAGGCGTTCGCCATTTTCACGAGCAGGATTCTGAGGTGAAGAAAGAGTTCTACTCCCGTGATATGACAAGGAACTTCGCCTATAATAGCAATTTTGATCTATACAAAGCACCAACAGCTAATTGGAGGGACACTATTAACTGTGTCATGGCTCCTAATCCTCCTGATCCCGAAGAAATGCCAGAGGTTTGCAGGTACATAAAGTTTGTGATGCGCTTCGTTATTGTTGAAGTTAGCTTCTAAAGTCTCATGTGCTGGCCAATCTCAGATTCATTATCCTAGCTAGTTCGATATTAGATAGTCTTTCCATCATAATGAATACTCCTTCCGTTCCAGTTTATATGAACACATATTTATTTTTACTTCACAGAGATGTTTTGATCAAATATACTGAGTGTATAATGAAATTGGGGCTTACTCTATTTGACTTACTCTCTGAGGCTCTAGGATTCAACCCGAATCACTTTAAAGACATGGATTGCACTGAGGGGCTTGTCCTCGCTTGCCATTATTATCCGGCATGCCCTGAACCAGATCTCACTTTAGGCCTTAGAGGTCACACAGATAGCGGCTTCTTGACAATTCTATTACAGGATCAAATTGGTGGACTCCAAGTCTTTCATAAGAATCAATGGGTTGATGTTCCTTTCTTACCTGGAGCTCTAATTATCAACATTGCAGACCTTATGCAGGCAAGTACATATTGGTAACTTTTTTTATATATTTATATAAATGTTGCAAACTTGATCAATTAATTCACTAGTTTCCATTTTGTTTTGTAGCTAATCACGAATGATAAGTTCAAAAGCGTTCATCACAGAGTGCTGGCTAAAAATGTAGGACCAAGAATTTCTGTGGCAAGTCTTTACAGGATGCATTTTCAAGAAGGTAGTGAATCGAGACTATATGGGCCAATTAAGGAGTTGTTAAGAAAATCCTCCAATCTACCGGGAAACAAGCAGAAAAGAGTATATCGCATGTCTATACAACAAAGGGCTCGATGGAACTTCTTTATTGTCAAATTTCAAGTTACAGAAATAGTCATAGGATTTGCAGAAATGTTTGGCTATGGTATTCTGCTCCTGAATTCCATCAAGTAATATTATTTTTCCTATTGGCATCTTTTAGTAATTAAATAAGGATTGAGAAGAGTGGTTTCTTGAACACAAAATAAATATAAAAAATTTATCAAACTATGTTAAGTACACTTGAGTTATTTGATTTGTCTGCATATAAGTATTTGTGATTAGAAATTTCCATTGTTGGGCTAAAACAACACAAAAATATGCTTAACATTGTGTGATATCGGTACTCTTTGGGCCAAACTTACACGGTTTTCTTCAAAAGACCTCACACTACCAAGAGTATTTTTGTTCCTTATATATAGCTTTATTTTCTTTTCATCTATCAATGTGGATTTTGTTCACACACCCAACAATTTCCCCCTCAAAATAAGTTCCACATGGTCCATCACCTTTACGGGCTTATCTATACATTAATTATATGCCACCCACATCATCCGAGTATTTATGGCCACCAAAGCCCACTAGCTTCTTTTTGTGTATGCATCTCTAAAAGAAATGAGTCGGGCACCACGCCATCACTCTGCCATCTTGGACTCTAAAGGAACACAGTGGAGTTCGTCTTCTCAATTTTCTATATCATGTGGTTCCATGATGTCAGCATTTTGACAAGTTTTGATGTTAGTCATAATGGAGATCAAAGTACAAAGATGAGCCATATTAAATTTAAACTTCCCATTTTTTATATTGTTAATGAGAAGATTTACAGTCATACAAGTTTTTATACTTGTTTTAGACCACAAGTTTTTAAAGCTATTTTTTTCTTAAATTTTGTGCCTAGTCAGCAAAATCACATCAAAGATGACGTAGAAGTAGTAATTAAATACATGAAAGAAATATAGCATGTTACCTTATGTTAAGGTTGCACAGGTTGCACATGCTTAACCTTTTAAAAATTTCAACTTAAACGACTTAAAAGTGCATGTGCAAGTGTTAAACTATAATAAGGAGGATGACTCTCTTCTTTGTTAGAAAAAGACACTAGTGTAAGTCTTAAGATATAGATATGTATGGTACTTCTCGGTTTTCCAGGAATATGATTAACAAAGACTATGCTCGAGTCGTTGCACTTAGCATTTTTTTTCTTAAAGAAATATAGACATTGATTAGAAAAGGCTGGTGCCAAAGGGCAGATCAAATGACATTTGTATCCTTAGTAGCAAATTCAATACCAAGTGTTCCTTTAGTATGCCATTCGTCTTTGGGAGACATGCAAAAGAGTAGTCTAGCACCACCACAACAAAAAGGTCACGATGACGTGAATACGACATGTTGTAATCATATAGAATGCTATCGTGGACACAACCGTCGTAATATGTAGGAGATTGTCGAGTATAGTCAGTAATAAATACGATAGACAAAATTAAAAGTGTCGCTGATAGTGTTGACTAGTGTGTGGCTTTCCTTTTGAAAAGTCATGTAGAAAGAACATTTCTACGACAATTATTCTGAAACAGAATGCAACACGAACATGAATATATACGATGGTGAGATGACATAGCAGACTATTCTGTAACTTAAAATGTGATAATAAAGAAGTTCCATCGAGCCCTTTGTTGTATAAACGTGTGACATACTCTTTTCGGCTTGTTTCCCGGTAGATTGGAGGGTTTTCGTTGGATAACAACTCCTTGATTGGACCATATAGTCTCGATTCGCTGCCTTCTTGAAAATGCATTCTGAAAAAACTTGCCATTGAGATTCTTGGTCCAACATTTTTCACTAGAACTCTGTGAAGAACACTTTTGAACTTGTCATTTGTGATGAGCTGCAAAACCAAATGGAAACTAATGAATTAATCAATCGAGTTTGTGACGTTTATGTAAAGAGTTTAAAATTTGTGCACTTACAACGTATCATGTTAAATTGACCTACAATAACATGTAACTTTTCATAACAAGCCTAATAAGGTAATTATAACCTGAAAACAGGGTAATAACCTTCTATAACGGTGCACTGCTAGTATAAAATCTATGTACGATGTCAATATGTATAAACTTAAATCCGTGTATATATACATCAGACTCATTTACCAAATGTCTACTTGCCTGCATAAGATCTCCAATGTTCACTATTAGAGCTCCAGGTAAGAAAGGAACATCAACCCAGTGATTTTTATGAAAGACTTGGAGTCCACCAATTTGATCCTGTAATACAATGGTCAAGAAGCCACTATCTGTGTGACCGCTAAGGCCTAAAGTGAGATCTGGTTCAGGGCACGCCGGATAATAATGGCCAGCTACAAAAAGCCCCTCGGCACAATCCATGTCTTTCAAGTGATTTGATTTGAGTTCTAGAGCCTGGGAGAGTAGCTCAAATAGAGTACGTCCCAGTTTCGTGATGTACTCCGTGTATTCGGTCAAAACTTGTCTGTAAAGTCAAAAACATGGCTTAAAAAACCAGATGCAACTTGTATGATAATGCATGTTAAAAGAGAAAGAATACACCAAAGAGCTAGGATAATAGAGTTAGACGACCTTGAGAAAATCTACGCACGTTTGAACATTAGCATGACAATATGGAAACATATCACTAGTTTATTATTTGTTCCGATTCAAATAAGCCTAATCAATACTCCCTCCAGTCCATATTATCTATGCACACGCCTTTAGAAAGACATTTAATAGCTTTAGCCATATGGGTTTTTGTCTAAACTACTCTTTATCACCCCCTTAAATGTCCCACTATTTAATACTCCACTAATTGGAACAGAGGGTAGTTTGGGAAAAAGAGTAACAAAGGACTTCTTTTTTTCTTTCTTTCTAAAGCGTCAAAATAAACAAATTTAATTGGCCAAAATGACTAATATTTGAGACTGGAGGGAGTATACCTGCAAACCTCGGGAATTTCTTTGGGATCAGGAGGATTAGGAGCCATGACACAGTATATGGTATCTCTCCAGTTAGCTGTTGGTGATTTGAGTAGATCAAAATTGCTATTGTACGTGACCTTCCTCGTAACATCACGAGAGTAGAACTCTTTCTTCATCTCAGAATCCTGCTCGTGAAAATGGCGAATGCCTTCTAGTACTTTTTCCATGACATTTGATGGGATTTCATGGTGGACAATCTGGAAAAATCCCCAGTTTTCACAAGCATCCTTTATTTCGCGAACAATATCAGCCTGTTCAGCTGTACTTTTTCCCAAGCCTTGAAAATCTACTACCGGAATGCTAAACTTACTAATAACATCAGGGTCAGATTTCTTTTCACTCACATACTCGTTGTGTAAGAATATACGTGGTAACTTTGTGACACCAGAATCTAATAGTCCTTTTACCCCCATCTTTGAATCATCAAAGGCATGAACTTCACTTTTTCTATCATACTCTGAACTGTCATCGTGCTCGGTTTTTCCATTTCTTGAGATAACCATTTTGCTCCTTCTAGAGGAAAACCCTGTTCTTGACTAAGGAATCAAGATTTCTTTTCCAACATTATAAAATGGAAATATAATAGGGGTACTTACCCAATTGATATTTTTGTTTTTTTTTTTATATATTTTTTTATGGAATCAGATTCCATCACAATATTAAGCCAAGAAGCTCCAGGACAAAGGAAGGCAGACTGCATACAGACACCTTTGGCACAATTTGGCTATTTAATATGTTATGTTCCGTTCAGTATGTTGCAGAGGACAAGGAGAAAATACCAAAAAAAAAAAAAAGGGTAGAAGAGGATTCTGATATATTTTACCATGACTTCTTTTTACAAGTCTCCCAAATAAAAAGACAGAAATATGAAGAGCACACTATGTTGACACCCAATTTTGATTCTCCTTTATTCCAATTCATTTTCTTGAGCATCTAAATTATTAATAAACTAAATATCTTATTTTCATCCTTACTTTTGCTACCACTATATTATTATTGTTAAGTATTGTTACTTTATTAATACCTCGTACATTGCTACTTACTTATTACATATTAATCATAAAACTAACCTAGATAATATTTCTACTTTATATATTTATAGTTTCTCTATTATTAATAAATTTATAACATTAAATTATGGATTATTACTATTAATTACTCCATATATTTCCCAAGTCTGTTAATACAAAGAAGCCCAAGGAATAAATTAGAATGGGGAAAGAGACCATTTTATTCACTGCAAATCAGCCCACTATTTGAAAATTGAAACTATTTTCAGACCAGCCCAAAATCAGTCCTAAAACCCACTTGGGCTGAGGCCCAATTCGTGTAAGATCTGCCCAAAAAATGTCATTCAACTAAAATCCAACAACACACATATATTAGCCTCTTTCTAATTTCCTAAACCTAATTTCTATCCATCACAGCTGCTCACCTTTCTTCTCCATTTTGAGTAAAACTCCAAATATTCTTTTATCATGTACAAAGGTTGTCTACTCCATTTTTATGCTATTACTTTGTCTTTTCTCGCCTCAGTCACGTGAAGGCCATATACATCCAAAATCCCAACGTTCGAGTTCAGATGACTCTCTTTGACCTTGGATTCAAAATCAAAAGGTGAAAATCCCGCCCTAAAAACCCTAGCTCTACGTCGCCTATAAATACTCGTATTCTGATATAATTTAGGAGAGGTTTTTTTTTGGGGTCGACTGCTACTCCTAAGATTTCATGCTGTCACACCCCAACCTTGGGGGGTGTGGCCGACACCCGGCACCCGAAGGACCGAGCGAACCAACTGTGATATCTGAACTCTGTAACGTGAATCATAGGCCGACAAGGCCGCTGAATAACAATTGTAAGAAGTATATCATAACAACCTGCAAGCAGAAAAGGCCCAACAACACATATATGCATAACTAGGGACGACAAGGCCACAACCAAGAAAGACAACTAGTCAGAAGGCCGGCAAGGCCAAACACAATACTCGCATACATCGACCGATAGTCCGTAAGCCTCAAAGAGCACTAATATGCATCAACCGATCGGGACGGGCCCCGACGTAGCTATAGCCGTATCGTATATATATATATATATATATATATATATATATATATATATATATATATATATATATATATATATATGCGTACGCATCCTATTTGACGACTCGACCCAACTCCGTAGAACGGAGCGTGCGAACACCCCCGCCGAACTCGGTATCCTATCGAGAAAGGTACACCAATCGTCTACCGTACCCGTGGGCATGATCACAAAGACAAAATGGGTCAATTTAAATATGTACCGAGTATGTAAGTGTTAGAACCCGTATTTTTTTGTACAGTGGAATAATATGGATTAATTACGATAAGTTAAGGACAAAATTATTTCGGGATACAAAGTCGGGATTCTTGACCTTCGATTTTATTTTGAGATATAAGTTGTGCATGAATTTATTGGTATGGAACAATTAGGAAAATTTGGGACCAAAAGTGATAAAAATTGGAAGTGGAAAATCATCCACAATTTCCATGTGGCCGTGTGAGTGGAATAGTGGGCCCACACAATTTTGTGTCATCTTTTAAGTGGTCCAACTCATGTAATGTGGGCCAAGGGACCTTGACCAAGTCTTGCTCTACTTAAATAAGGATGACCACTTCATTTTTCACTTCATCCACTTGAAAAATAAAAGAAGTGAAGACTCCTCCATTTAAGGTTAAGCTCACGGCCAAGAAGTTAAGAAAAAAATCATCCCTCATTTCTTGTCCTCCAAAAATTATTTTGATGATGAAAACCCACTATCTTGAGGTCTCTTAGTAGCGTGGAACCATCGTTGGGGCGATCAATCCACTATTTCTCATCTTTTGGAAACCCTAGGCTTGTGGAAGTTGAAGAGGAAAAGGTAAGATTTGATCTTGTTTTTGTGTTATGAAGGTTATATTCATGTTGTAGTATCTTATTATGGTTGAAAATCATGAAATAAAGAATGGTGAAGTGGATGCCATATGTATGAGGTTGGGCGTGTGATGGGTGTTGTTGTGTTGTGATTGAAATTATGAACTAATGTTTAGTTAGTTGATTATGATCATTGTAAGGTGAAGAACGATTGGGAATCATCCATATATGTGTATGTGTAGTGTTGATTGAAATGGGTCACATTATATGACAATGAACGAATGAATATCGCTTAATGTTTTAATCGTCGTCGCTTTGAATTTTATGTTGGAAATGAATGTTCATTGGTTCAAATTGAGGTTGTAGATGTTGCGGACTGATTTGGGGGCTTTTGTATATTTAATGTAATTGGTATATTGATGAGATAGCATTGTTAGAATGTAAAGTGAGGATACCAACCATGATTTGGAAATGAAGAAAAAAAAAAATTAAAGGGTTGTCCCGGTTGGGGCTGTTTTCGGCCAAGATGGCGAAAAATTTGGGTTGTTGGAAATGTTGTCTGAATTGCTTAGAATGTCCTTAAATATCGTTGGTAGGGGTTTGGGTTAGTATGTGAATGTATAAGCGTCGATTGTGACTTGAATGTAAGTCATCGAATCGAATTTATGTAAGTTGTCGAAAAATGGAAAAGAAAGCTATTATTGTTATTTCGTCTTTCGGATTGGTTGTTGGTGTTGTTAGGTTGGTTGTTGTTGTTGTTGTTGATTGATATGGCCGAGTTGAATTCTCGGGGTAGCCTATTTTCAGGGGAAATGCTGCCGAATTTTCTGTAGAAATTAGAGTCAGTTGGAATGAATTGCTTAAGTGCCCTTAGCTAATGTTTGGCATTTTATGGCTTATTTTTAGATCGTGGGCAGCCCGAATCATAGTTTGGATTAGCTTGAGTTTGGATCATTTTGGAGAGCGTTTGAGGTATGTAAAGCAACCTTCCTTCTTTTGGCATGCCTTAGTTTCACATAGGCTAGATTAGAGCCTTAAGGGAATTCCAAATTCGAAATCCGAGCATGTTATGATCCTTATATATATTCTTTGGCACTCTTAGGTATGTTTTGATGAAATATGAACCATTATGTATTTGAAGTAATCGCTTTCCGAACCTTGCATAGAAAAGGTTCACTTTAAGGAATTTCGTAATCTCTCGAATGCCATATCTTTCTCACAGGCTCGGATCGCTCCAATAATTTTTTTATAGAAGTTTGCTTGATGTTTAATGGGTATGTTTTTCATAGGCGGGCTCGCCGGGTCTATACTCGTCCGTGGGTCCCGCGACGTCCTTTTATGTAAACTCGACAACTTTGAAACAAAAAGTGATAATTATTATTCCGATTTCGAATATGACTGTTTTACTTATCCTTCGGGTTTATAATAATGATTTTATGCATATGATTCCTCACTACTCCGCTCGTGCCTACGAGATATCGTTCGCCGGTTCCCGGGCCGGTTCTGTTGTCGTGCGCTTTGTGATACATTCCGGTGTTATGCTGTGTTTATGGTTCACCGTGCTCCTCGCTCGAGGGCCGGGTTCCACTGCATGTTTGGCGTTATCGCCGTGATTGGCGTTATCCGTGTTGTGATGTGTGACGGGGATTCGGAGATTTGAAACTTTCGGTGTTATCGTGTGTTATGGGCGCCATCGACTGCGCGGGCGACCATATATTCCTGTGCCCTATGCATAATTTATACTTTGGAAATAAACATTTTGATATTTTTGGATATGTATTATTTTCCATACTTCTGATTCGATTATTGTTCAGATTTATCTCTGTACCTTCTCGCTTTGCATACTCGGTACATATTTCGTATCGACCCCCTTCTCCGGGGGCCGCGTTTCATGCCCGTGTGCAGACGTTCGGCACTGGTGATCCACCCGTTTAGGACACCCTTCGTTACTACTTGGAGTGCTCTCTCATTCCGAGCTTATACTTTTGGTATATATATTCGTCCGTTGCATTTATATATATTGTTCATGGGTACACGGGGGCCCCGTCCCGTCATATGATTCTCGTCCGTCCGTTTGAGGTCCGGGGACATGTTTTGTGGGCCGTGCCTACCTCCGTTCGCCGTGTGTGTATACGTTGTGTTTGGGCGATCCCACGCTCGCCGCGGCGGCCGGTCCGCATATGTATATGATATTTTGTTGGCCCCGTGTGGCCTTGTTGGTATTTTCTCGCGCGGGTTATTTTGGATAGTTCTTAAAACAAAGAAAAACTACGCCGAAATTTTTACGGAAATTATCTAAATTTGAAACATAGCCTTGCTCGCTCGCTATGTATTTGAATGCGTTCGTTATGATTTGAGATAGCGTTTGATAGATGTGTTTGGGTGCCCGTATCGGCACCAGTCACCCCCACGGGGGTTGGGTCGTGACGAAGGCGTAAGTGTAAATATAACATAAGCATAAGAGATACGGATAATCATGGGAAAAGATCTAGAGACAACTCGAAACTCGAACGAGGCCACCGCGGCAACCATAACCATGACATAAATGTAAATGCATGCCCGTAAAATCATTCCTCACCGTGGAGGCATATATATCGCATCATATAACAATAATAAATCCCTCTCGTAGGGTAGCTCATCATCATACCATCATCTCTCGCCCCCGATCGATGGCAACGCACTACGTGCCTACCCGGCCGCCTACAACACGGCTCGGTAAAGAAAGAAATACATCTAGGTGCACAGCTACGTGCCTACCCGGCCGCCTATAGCGCGGCTCGGTAATGAAAATCAATACATATATATATAAGTGCAATGTAAGACTGACCTCAGAAGAGATATCATAAGAAGAGTCGGAGTGACCTGTCGTCGTTACCCTCCGATTTTCATTATTGTCGCTGCGTTTATCATTATTTGATCATTAGGCCAAAGAAGTAAAAGTACAAGGAAACATCTTGTTATGAATTATTCACGAAGCCAAAGTTAGTCAAACTCTTATGAAATATGATCGACACAACTTTTATCGAAAAAAAGTGTGCCAACGAGAGATTCGTCACCTTGGAGCAATAGACAATTAACTCAATTAAAGGAAGTACAATCAACTCAACTTTGATGTGAAGAGTACCATAACTAATATCATTCTTCATTCCATAAACAAGAGGGATACGAAATGTGAAAGGTACTTCGATATAAACTATTCGTGAGAAAAGGGTAAGCTTAACCATTTTGGGACATAATCGACACAAGCTGAATGGAAAGTCTTTTAATCGATAGCCAAAAGGAGATGTGGATCATAATTTGGTACAAGTCATAGATGAGTATGTGTCAGCTCAATTATCATGGAACGCGATCGATCCAAGTTAGCGGAACAACTTTTCAATGAAAGGTCATTTGAAATCTAGTCATGCCACAAAGAGAATAGAAAGCCCTACATACCTCGCCGATGGAGTTATATATGTTTCCCGAGTCCTCGAACGCCTTACAAACAATCTCCTACATAATACGGACTATTCAAGATCAAAACCAAGGTCATAGCTTATAGAAATTTTCATTTAGACATTTAATCGAGCAACTCATGGGCGTGAATTTATAGGCCCTTTTGTAGCGAAATTTTCCCGTGAAACGCTACCAAGTTCTACTTTTCTACTTCTCCTCTTCAATATGATCCCATCCATATCATCATAACTCCAAACAACACAACAATATCATATAAAACAGCCCAACAAATAAGCTAAGTTCATGAAAGTTTCATAAGAATATAGAAGAGCTTCTTTTATGGGGGTTTTCACCAATTTCTATGATCAATTACTTGTAGAAGTTCAAAGAGATCAAAAGGAAGTTAAAATATACCTTAGATCATGAAAATCACTTCAAAGCAAGGTTTTCCTCTGAAAGGTGAAATAGTGAAGAAATCACAATTTCGAAGTTGCCATGTTGTTCTTCATGTTAAAGTTGATATATTTGCTCTTGGTTTGGATTGAGATTGATGGAGGATTAATTGGAGAGGGTTTGAGGGTTTTCTAGGTTGGGGATGGTGAGAAAATGAAGAAAAAAGTCGTGCAAGGGGTCTATATATACTTGGGCAATTTAAAGCAGCAAACTGTTCCTGTGACAGTTTATGTCCCTGGACGGAAACGCGAATATCTCTCTACTCCGATGTTGTATCGACGAACGGTAAAATGATCTGGAAACTAGACTCATAGAAATTAGATTTGGTAGGTGGATCACTCCATAAATCCAAGTAGATTGAGAGAAAAGCTCCGAGACATCTGACCCAAATTTCAGTAAAATTTACAAACTTAACTTGCGACGCCCTTTGTCGACTTTCGTATTACAACTCGTTTGACTTCCAAACTTAACAAAATACCATTATACGATTCAAATACTTCATATTATTATTTTCTTAGCATGTGAAGAACTCCTAATCTCACCCAAAAGTACAAGTTATCATATTCCCAACTTGCCGACTTTTGACTAAACTCATGTTTCTTTGATTCATTCGCCCTTCAAATCTTCCGCCACTTACTAACATTATTTATAGACTCTTGTAACCATTTATATTAATAAGCTCAATCCCTTTTAATTTCAAGATAATTTCTTTTTGAACTTGCATCGACTAACTCATGATGCGACTTTAACGTGCGAAAATCTGAGGTGTAACACATGCTATTTGATTAGTTACTTTTATTTGCTCTTGAACACTTCTCATACATAAGACTTTCTAATCCGTTTCAATCCGAGATTCAAATTTGTTCGTGAGTAAGAGAGTAGATCTGGATCGCCGCCTTAGTTCACTGCACCAACAAGAGGTAAATCCAATCCCTTTATTCGTTTCTTCCTCTTGTTTGAGACTGTAGTCATAAATGGAATATATGAAATAAATGCTAGTGAAACATGACTACCATTTTAGTTTTGTTAAGTTAAAATCCTTTTTCTCGCTATGTTTGAACCATGTTTGTCGAAGTTTTATGAAGAAGCTCTGACTTATGTGTTTTTGTATTCCTGGATGTGTTAAAAATCATGTTCTTGGGTTTAAGTTTAAGGTCACATTTCATGGCTGCATATCATCCAAAATATGAGTGATAGACGTTCAACAAAATGCTCGAGAGTGTTCTATTTGTTCCAAAATATTTGCCTTGTGTGTTCTAGACTCCAAGCTTTAGGAGATCATTTCACATTCTGGTTGTTTATCACACTCTCTGTCATGTGGTGGAATAGCCTAGCCCCTTGTTAAAATTTCGCTAGATTTAAAACTTGATTTGTATAACCCTTATAAATTTGTCTAGACACAATCTGTTTGAACCGATTTCTTACCATGACAAATTGACTACTATGATTTAGAATTAGATATACTATTTAGAGAAATTGTAGTAATTAGCACATGGTCAATTAAGGAATATGGAACTTGTTTTGATATAGTAACGATGGAATATTGATCCTCGCTCACTCTCTTTTTCCATTTTCCTTGAAAGTCATATCTATGGAGTGTGTTTGGCGTAATTTTAATCTCGCAAATCCCGCTTGTTGTTTCCAAGTACATGACATATTCTAGTTTGTGTAGAAGGTACCGATAATGAGAATCTAGACTATTTTAAAAACAACGTACATGATGTTTAGTATATAAACCATGCTTATAATATCTTGGCTTTAAACCAAATGTAACAGTTTCTCGTGGATTATTATGATTTTTCATGGTTACTTATTACTTCCCTTTAACATTGTTAAGGATGGTTAATTTCCTATACTAACTCCTCTCCTACTTTTCTTTTATTTTACATGAACGCTGGAGCCGAAGAGTTTCACTTTGAGGCTCAACGACATCGTTATCGCATGGAGTCCGCATATCCACTATTCTTTCTCACCTCTCAAACATTAAAGTACAGAGGAGATTTTTGTCCTTCTGTTGGAGTCGAACACGACCATGGAGCATCTCATTTAGTGCTGCTCGTTTTATTTATTGTGTGCTATGATTAACATCTTATCTTCAATTATGTGTTTACTTCTTCTTTTTTTTAATTTGTACAGGCCATAAGATTAATAGCGGGAATATTATTTAGAGTTTTCATCTTTAGACAGTAACGAGGAATACATCTTATAATATAGAACAGGGCATTTCAAAAAGAATTTTAATTTGGAGTGTTTTGTGTTCAGTATCTAAGTGGAGTCATCTAAGTTTCTTCCAATATTTCACAAGTCTTTTTCATGATAGAGCTTTGCATTTTCATATAATCAAGAAGTGACTCAATGCTTAGAAGAATTTGACAGTGGCTGGATTTGAACCGGAACGAGATATACTAGAGTTTAGAATTAGTTTTCAAAATCCAACAGTCAACTATTTTGAGTTTTGGCTCACTTTTCACTAACCCCATTATGTATTTTTTAGATTTATTCTTTAAAACCTTGAGTTAAAATGCTTATGGCGTTTTTTTAGGCTCAGCAAATTCGTATCAAATTTTTATGTTACTGAGCCAAGAATATGAAACTTTCCCCAAGTATTAAATATTTCTTTACTCTAAAAATGTTTCTTTCTTTAAGTTCTGACGTCATGTCCTTTATTTTTCACTTCTCGGGTCCAAGTATTACTCTCGCAATCTTGTGTCCGCTTTTAATCTCCACAATCAGTTTTCTACTAAGGTACCAAAACAAGCAGCTATTTTACTTTTAAACACGAAATATACTTTAAGTTAATATGATACTTTGGCTTATTTTCATGCTTAGTATTTTTTTCATAATTAAAAAGGGACGCTCTTTGAACGTTACCGTAGCCTTTTTAATTAATTAAGTCCGGTCGGTTAACCATTATTAATGGATCTTGAATGATGCTTAGTACCTTCCCTTTAGATTAATTGAACCCTTACCTAGAATCTTAAGTTAGTAGACCTTAAAACGGAGTTAACTTTAGAAAATAACTTTAATGAACTTTAGGTGTCCTAATTTACCATAAATAATTAGGTGGCGACTCCTTAACTTTAATTAACCCCGGAATAAGTTAATTAACCCCGGAATTACCGGAATGTTGTAAACCATTTTGACTCCGGTTAAAATGGAGTATAACACACTAAAGGAACACTTGGTATTTCTACCTCAAACAAGCTAAAATGAAGATCATATCATTCGCTCTGGAGTCAACTCAGAAAAAGCTAAAATATTTACAACATCTGTATAACTCGAGAATAACTTAACATGGTTTAATAAATTTCTCTAGATGAATAACACTTGGGGTCTTTATTTAATTTCCAAAAGATGCATGTACAACAGGTACAAGAATATTTAATCGAACTCACGAGCTGAAAACCATAGCCAAGGAGTTAAACACCGGGAAGATGATGAAACATTTCTGCAGATCCTGTCTCTATATCTGTAATTTGAAATGTGACAGTAAAGAAGTTCCATCGAGCCCTTTGCTGTATAGATAAGTGACATACTCGTTTCTACTTGTTTCCTGGTACATTGGAGGGTTTTCCTCTGATAACAACTCCTTGATTGGTCCATATAATCTCGATTCACTCCCTTCTTGAAAATGCATTCTGAAAAGACTTGCTACTGAAATTCTTGGTCCAATATTTTTAGCCAGCACTCTGTGATGAACGCTTTTGAACTTATCATTTGTGATTAGCTACAAAACAAAGAGGAAACTAGTGAATTAATTGATCAAGTTTGCGACATTATATAAGTACTATAAAAAGATACCAATATGAACTTGCCTGCATAAGGTCTGCAATGTTGACAATTAAAGCTCCAGGCAAGAAAGGAACATCAACCCAGTGATTTTTATGAAAGACTTGGAGGCCACCAATTTGATCCTGCAATAAAATAGTCAAGAAGCCGCTATCTGTGTGACCGCTAAGTCCTAAAGTGAAATCTGGTTCAGGGCATGCTGGATAATAATGGCCACCTACGATAAGCCCCTCCGCACATTCCATATCTTTCAAGTGATTTGGGTTGAGTCCTAGAGCTTCAGAGAGTAGCTCATATAGAGTAAGCCCCAGATTCATCACGTACTCCGTGTATTTGATCAAAACATCTCTGTAAAGTCAAAAGGGATATGCATTCATAAAACAAGAATGCAAGTTCTTTTAACGATCCACATTAAAGGAAAGAATATCTTATGAGTATCAAATTAGAGCTAGGATAATAAATCTGAGACTAGCTCAGGAGATTTTAAGCTTAACTGCAACATAAGCACGACAATGATGAAGCATATCATATTATTATGACCTAAATAATATGTAGTACCTGCAGACCTCTGGGATTTCTTTGGGATTAGGAGGATTAGGAGACATGACACAGTAAAGGGTGTCCCTCCAGTTAGCTGTTGGTGCTTTGTGTAGATCAAAATTGGTATTATAAGTGAACTTCCTCGTAACATCACGGGAGTAGAACTCTTTCTTCACCTCAGTATCCTGCTCATGAAAATGACGAACACCTTCTAGTACTTTCTCCATAACACTTGATGGGATTTCATGGTGGACAATCTGGAAAAATCCCCAGTTTTCACAAGCATCCTTTATTTCTCGAACAACATCAGCTCGTTGAGCTGCACTTTTGCCCAAGCCTTCAAGACCTATGACTGGAATGCTAAACTTGGTAATTGCATCAGAGTCTGCTTTCTTTTCGATCACAGGCTGATTATGCAAGAATATACGAGGTAACTTGGTGACACCAGCATCCAGAAGTCCCTTTACACCAGCCTTAGAATCATCAAAGGCTTGGACTTCACTTTTCCTATCATATTCAGAACTGTCATCTAGCTGACTTCTGCCATTGTTTGAGCCAGCCATTTTATTTTCTCTAAAGAAAACCACAACTTTTGACTATGGAGGCAAGATTTCTTATGAAACTTTGAGGATATAATAGAGGTGCTTATGAGATAGTTATCTTATTCCATCAGAATGCAAAGCCAAGAAGTTCCAGGACAAAAATTAGGTATATATGTACGTAATATACCTAACACTTACGTGTCCGGACTTGTTCTCTTTCAATTAATTACATGATTTTGGAACCATCTGAACTATGTTATGCATATGTTGAAGAGTAACCAATACTTATTCTCCATTTGCAGTGGACAAGGAGGAGATATAAGAAAATGAGATTAAAATAGTTCGGTTCTAGACTTCACATTTTAAAAGTGTCACCAATAAAAAGATAGAAACAGAAAGAGCATGCCGAAGTAACACGTGGTATCTTCAACTAAGGATAGTACCAAAATATTTAAGGGATGAAAACATTAAAAATATATCATTAAACATTCAGTTTCAGTTGGTCTCGCATCTGCAACTTTTGATGCTCATTTGTTCATTTCGGATGTCAAGTGGAGCAGTTCTATGTCACTCTTGTTTGAAACTAGATGAGTTCAATCGCTAAAATGCTCCATTTGAAAGCTTACAACCTTCAAATGAGCACACCAAAAAATTGAATCATTTCTTCAAGTTAAATTATCAAATCCTTCGTATCTATAATTTTAGGAAAATGATGGATAAACTGCTCTTTTGACTTTTCTAGTGCAAATGATATTTGCTTGATAGCCATCTCATTGCTAACACATAAAATATCAAATTATTCTGAGAAAACTCTAAATGTGTAGTATGAACAGGGAAAATTACATTTCTAAAGGCCTTCAATAAACTAGCATGCTTTAACAAGAGGACTAGAAGGCTACTTTAAATCTCATTAGATGAAATGGCAGCTCTTGAGTTCTTTATTTAATTGCTAAGAGATGCGTGTACCACACGTACAAGAATGCTTAATCGAACTTACAGGCAGAAAACAATAGTCAAAGAGTAAAGCACGTGAAGATGATGAACCATTTCTGCAGATCCTGTCACTATTTCTGTATTTTGAAATGTGACGACAAAGAAGTTCCATCAAGCCCTTTGCTGTATAAATATGCGACATACTCTTTTCTGCTTGTTTCCCGGTAGATTGGAGGGTTTTCCTTTGATAACAACTTCTTAATTGGCCCATATAATCCTCTGCCTTCTTGAAAATGCATTATGAAAAGACTAGCCACTGAAATTCTTGGTCCGGCATTCGTTGCCAGCACTCTGTGATGGACGCTTTTGAATTTATCATTCGTGATTAGCTACAAAACAAAGTGGAACAAATAAATTAAGAGATCAAGTTTGTGACATCCATATAAGTGCATCAAGCTCATTTTACAATATGAACTTGCCTGCATAAGGTCTCCAATGTTCACAATTAGAGCTCCAGGCAAGAAAGGAACATCAAACCACTGACGTTCATGAAAGACTTGGAGGCCACCAACTTGATCCTGTAATAAAATAGTCAAGAAGCCACCATCTGTGTGACTGCTAAGCCCTAAAGTGAGATCTGGTTCAGGGCATGTCGGATAATAATGGCCAGCGAGGACAAGCCCCTTAGCACATTCCATGTCTTTCAAGTGATCTGGATTGAGCCCTAGAGCTTCAGAGAGTAACTCAAATATAGTAAGGCCCAGTTTCTTCACATACTCCGCGTATTTAATCAAAACATCTCTGTAAAGTCAAAATATGTGTTCATATAAACTGGATGCGAATTTCATTGATGATGCATATTAGTGGAAATATTACCATATCAAATTAGAGCATGAAAATTTTCACCTCATGCATAAGCTATCTTTTGGGAATTCATGTTGAATGTCAAAAAAAAAAAAAAAAAAAAACTAAACTTTGGGGTTGAATTAGACCTGAAGTTAATTTTTTTACATGGTATCAAAGTCGAACCCATCCAAGTTCTTGTTTTACCCAATGTTTAGCGCACTCCAATATCCATTCCTTGGTGTGTAGGGGGGAGAGGAAATGTTAAGTATCTCCAACCAATGGTGAATGAATGGATTGTGTCTCCTTATATGTATTTCAACAATTTTCAATTCATGCGCTAACTTTTTGGATTGAGTTAGGTGAGATCCAAGATCTAATTCCTTTACATGACATTTTTTTTTTTTTTGATAACTGAGAAATCCCGAGGTCCAATGAGGCATGGTTTGAAGCTCGGTGAATAATATTTTACATGAGATCAAAGCAAGACCCATCCCTAGTTTTGATTTGCTCAATATTAGCAGCCATTTTATGTTGTCCACGTTCCAGATTTTCAGCCCTAGGCATGCAAGAGGGTGTTAAGAGTCCCGCATTAATTGAAGGAATGGGAAGACAATTCTCACCTTATAAGCTATAGGCTCAAAGTTCATTTTCTTATCATGTGTGTCAGACCAAGACCGGTCCCTATTCTTGGTTTACTCCTTAACACTCCAATTGTAGAGCCCTTGGGCATACGGGGTGGAGGGAGGGGTGTTAAGTGGCCCAAATTTATTGAAGGAATAGGTCGTTGTCTCATTATATGGTCTCGAGAATCCTCACGTCATGAGCTAACATTTGGATTGAGTTAGGCCAAGATACATTTTTATACAGTATTAGAGCCAGAGCTATCACGATCTTGGTTTACTCATCGTTTGGCTACCATATTATATTGTCCATGATCCAGATGATGAGCTTTGAGAGTGTAAGGTAATGCCGTAAGGGGAGATTTATGTGTCCCACATGGGTTAAGAAATAAGAGAATGGACTGGTGTCTCTTTATATGGTCTTGGCAATTCTTACCTCATGAGCTAGCTTTTGGGATTGAATTAGGCCACAATCTATTTTCTTCACAATAAGTATGACAATCACGAAGCATATCATTATGTTTATGAGCTATAGCTGCCTAAGGAAAGACTGATATAGTACTAGTATCAAGTTTTATACCTGCAAACCTCAGCCATTTCTTTGGGATCAGGAGGATTAGGAGCAACGACACAGGAAAGGGTGTCCCTCCAATTAGCTGCTCGTGTTTTATGTAGATCGAAATTGCTATTGTAGCTGAACTTCCTCGTAACATCACGGGAGTAGAACTCTTTCTTCACCTCAAAATCCTGCTCATGAAAATGGCGGACGCCTTCTAGTACTTTCTCCAAGACAATTAATGGGATCTCATGGTGGACAACCTGGAAAAAGCCCCAGTTTTCACAAGCATCCTTTATTCCTCGTACGATATCAGCCCGTTGAGCTGCACTTTTTCCCAAGCCTTCAAAATCTATGACTGGAATGCTAAACTTAGTAATTACATTGTCGGAGTTCTGTTTCTTTTCATTCACATACTGGTTGTGCAAGAATATACGCGGTAACCTTGTGACACCAGCATCCATAAGTCCCTTTACACCGGCCTTCGAATCATCAAAGGCTTGAATTTCTCTTTTCCTATCATATTCAGAACTATCATCTTGTTTAGTTCTGCTACTATTTAGGCCAACCATCTTCCTTTCTTAAGAGAAAAACACAACTCTTGACTATTCAAGCAAGATTCTTATGAAACATCAGGGATATAATAGGGGTGCTTATATATTATGGGACAGTTGATATTTTCCTATACCTTTTCTGCAACCAGATTCCATCACAATGCCAAGCCAAGAAATTCTAGGACAAAGGAAGATATACAGTTGATATATCAACACTTTTTCTATTCGACTTGGTTCACATAATTTTGGCACTAATTGGATTTTGTTATATTCTGTTCAACTTGTAGCAGATGAACTAGTAGCTATTCTCCAATTGCAGAGGACAAAGAGGAAAAATGTATAAGAAAAAAAGGAGATTAACAAGAAATTGAATCATTTCTTCAAATTAAACCACCAAATCCTTCATAATTACAATTTTAGGAAATATTTATCTTGATAACACCAATTGATGTGAAGTAAAACTAGAGTGGAATATAACTACCAATAAAGATTGTGGTTGGGCGGTAAGTACCTTTCCATTTAACCACGAGTAACTTCCTTGAATCCGAATTAGTAAGACTTAAAGCAGGTACCAAACACAAAATGATATGATACTTCATATGAAAATGTTATTTTTGTGAAGAAAAATATGGAAGAAAATATTTTCATGAAAAACATATTATCATAACTTGCTTTATCTAAAAAAGAATGGCGCTCTTATTATTAGGTGAATCATAAAAAGTTTTTTGTGACGTCAATTTTTTGAAATATTTTAATGATATATTTAAATAATGAAAAAATTAAGGCTTCTAGTACTTCTCAAAGATGTGTATTTTGATTTTCAAAACTAAGGCATCATATCAAATTCACATTGAAAATTCCGATGAGTTGACTCTTACACTCTGACAGCCTACCCTTCAACCTGAAAAGAGAAAATGACAAAAAAGGTCCTTATGTCTAAGGATAGGTTCAAAGAAGTCTTTTGAGTATGTACTTAACAGTTTTGGTCCTTTAAATTTGTTAAAATTAACACTTTTAGTCTCTGTCAAATATTATTGAACTTTGTTTGTTAGATTTGGCAAAAACTATGAAAAAATGAATAGTGAAAACTCACATTTAGAGGTACAATTCTTTTAGTTTCTATTATTTTTAATTAATTTTTAAAGTTTGATGTAGCTTTTTGAAGTGTAATTTTCGATTTTTTTTTAATATTGTTTTGGAGTCTAGAGTAGTATTCGGTGTTGCATATGTTTATAGTTAAATCTTTTTTTAATAGTTCCCGTCAAATCTAGCAGACAAAGTTCGATAAACATTTAACGAAGACTAAAAGTATTAACTTTTGGCAAACTTAAAGGACCACAAATGTTAAATGTATACTTAAGGGACTATTTTGAACATACCCTCAAACATAATGGACCTTTTTTAACATCTTCTCACCTAAAAACAAAAAACAAACACAATAAAAAAACTCTATACCCCAAAATAAGAACAATTTCATTCAGGTTGAGCGCTAGCTCACTTGATGAGCTTCTTGTCTTCTACAGTTGATATAGAGGGTTCAAATACATAACTAGTGTAGCATTCTTTGATAAGAGTGGGTTGCTCAGATAGTAAGTACCCTCCACCTCCAACTCGAAAGTTGTGGATTCTAGTCACCAAGGGAGTAAAAAAAAGGAGGAGCTCGTGGGGGGAGGGGTTCAAAAAAAAGGTGTAGAATTCTTTTTCCCTTTTCCCCCCTCCTCTCTCCTAATGTAATAGAAAATGAAGAATAAAACAATAATTGTGCTGGTGGAAGATAGCTGACATGGGATAGAATAAAAATAGTAGAAAAATTAATACGGTATAAAGACCTATTTACCCCATTTCAAGCTAGAAATAGAAAAGGTATGTTTTATTTGATACATTGATATCAATAAAAATATAGTATATTTACCAAAAATCTCAAAGATCCCCTACTAGAATTAGAAGGCCTAAAATCAGCAAAAATAAAGGGAATATAAAGATTTATTAGAAGTTGAGACGTATAATGAAGAGTACAATGTCAAGCTTATTAAAGAAAGTTGAGACGTATAATGAAGAGTACAATGTCAAGCTTATTACAGAGGACAACTTAGGGCAGTTATCGGATATTTTATGCTTGTTGGAAGTGAAGAAACGTTATCATAGGCATCTGAGGGATGCAAACAGATATTCATGATCGGAGTTTATTCTCCTAATAGATTTAACCAATGTTGCTTATGAAAGATATTAACATATTATTTAGATTTTCCGATCTACCATCAGTGTTAAACTACTATTAGAAATGAGGAATAAAGTAGAGAAATAACCTCCTTAGGTAGGAAATACACCCATCAGTGTTAAACTTACTGCTGCTTTAGAAATTTTCATCTAAAGGTGAAATTGGGGAGAATATGTAATTAAGTAAATAAAAATAATGTACTTTCTCTAATAACTTAAACTTTTTAGATAAGATGGTTATACATTTCAACATGGTATCGAAGTCTGGGTTCGAGTCTCAATACCCCAATGTACTCTTACTAACAAGATGGTCACACACCTCACCAAAAAGACAACATTCTTGATGCACTACATTAACAAGATATCAGATCAAGGAAGTGAGAGAGCATAGAGAATAAGTAGATTCTACAAGTAAATTGGCATTCATTATTTTGTTGACATGAATCGAGCCTATAAGTACAATAGAGCAGTCAAAAGTACAATCTTCCAAAGATAATAGAAGTGCTTATTATTTTCACCATATATGAAGCTTATGCATAAGAATTATTTTACTTCAGAACATCACAAGTTAGATTCTCTCATCCTACTTTCCAATATTATTACATAGCTATGGCTGGATCTTGTAATGCAACAATGCAGAAGTTCCATCCAAACCTTTATAGCGGAAGTAATCAGCATAGTCTTTCACTGTGGTTGCGCGATATTTTGGTGGATTATCTGCCGACAACAATTCCTTAATTGGTCCATAAAGCTTGGAAGTTGGCAATGAACCAGTGTAGAAGAAGCTTGCAACTGATATTCTGGGACCAACTTTATTTGACAATACCCTGTGCTCAACACTTAGGTACTTGTCATTTGATATGAGCTGAAAAACACAAGAATAAGAACAATTTGTTTTAGTAGCAAATAAAGTTTTATATTCATTTTTTAGAAAGAGGTCCAAATTTACTCCTCTATCATACGAAATATCTTAGTTTTATCATCAGTTATATGTTGAAGTCATTCATTCACTTGTCGTTAGAAAATCATCTTGCAATGGCCCTTGACTTTAACAGAGCTCCAGCATTGGTTGATGGATTCTACACATCAAGGCACTTCAACAAAAAGGTCCTAATTTACCCCTTTACTTTTGCTTATGGTTTAAAATTACCCTCCGTCATACTCATGTTGCAGCTTCGTCCCCCGGGTTAAGGGAAAATATAGAAGGATTTACTAACAACGAGGGTATGAATGGCCTCTAAGTATAACGAAGGGTAATATTAAGATATCATACAGTAGAGGTTATTTTTTACCTATGTTGCTCGGACTCTTAAAGAAATGTCACCCATTGCGTGTCTAATCCTCCAAAGGCAGTGCATTTTTGAAGGACCTGACATGGGTGAAGCAGCATATTTGGAGAGTCTTAGCAACTTTATTTTGACGCTTTTCCCTTCATTTTTCTTGTGTAGATCTAAGTTAAGAAAAGAAAAAGACTACTAGCCTGCATAAGATCTCCAATGTTCACAACAAGAGCACCATGTGTAGGAGGAACATCAACCCACTGATTCTTGTGAAGCACTTGGAGTCCTCCGATATGATCTTGCAGAAGAACTGTGATAAAATCATTGTCAGAATGTTTTCCGGTGCCCATGGTGAGTTCTGGCTGAGGGCATGCTGGATAGTAATGGCCCAAAACACGGAGCCCTTCCGAGCAATCCATATCATTGAGATGAGATGGATTGAGACCCAGACCCTCAGACAATAACTCAAACACGGATTTTCCCAATTTCATGACATGATTAGAGAACTCCATCAGTATTTCCCTGCAGCAATTTCAATAAATTTGGTGAAACAGTACATATCAAGAACTGAAAAAACATAACAAATAGAAAAGTAAAAGTTCATTGGTTCTTTCTAATTCACGTTCAGAAGATACCTGCATGCTGCTGGCAGTTCTTCTGGACTAGGATTTGGAGCCATTAAACAGAATAGTGAGTCTCTCCAATTTGTAGCTGGAACAGAAGGGCTGTATAAGTCAAAATTGCTAACATGAGCCACTTTTTTGGTATTATCTCGAGTGTAGTATTGTTTCTTAATCTCAATATCTTGCTCAAAGAATCGTTGTGTTCCTTGCAACATTTCTTCGAGTACAGATAACGGAATGCCATGATTAATGACTTGGAAGAAACCCCATGTCTCCGATGCATCTCGAACTTTGTCCACAATCTCCTTATGCTTGATTGGATCCTTATCAATGCCTTCAAGATCTATCACTGGAAAAATGAACCTTGTTTCACAACTGCTTACAGATTCCTCTATTTTAGCTGGTTGAACGAACATTCGAGGCACTTCAGTGATTCCAGCATCAACAACTCCTTTGACACCAGCCATAGTATCATCAAAGGCTATCAACTCACTCATTCTGTCATGACTTTCCTGAACTCTGGCCTCAAAATCATCTGTGCTAGAGACTAGCATCTTTTTTTCTCTTAATTTTGATGAAAAATACTTCAAAGGTCCAGAGGATATCTTAAATGAAAGAAAGAGAAGAGGAAGAGAACATTTACCTCATAGTGGTTGGATTTAATATTTCCATGGCCAGAAGAGCCAAGTGAACTGTCAAGCATAGTTTATGAAACAAAATTGTTAATCTATATTTTTTGTTAAAAACGAGAAGTCCTCCTTACTATAGTTTAAGACTGATGCTGTACAATCACATGCCAGTAGAGACTTTTTTAATGAAATCAAGTTGTCCTAATTAACATAGTTTAAGACTTTTTTTCTTAAAGCTCAAAATTGTAAGGAGTTGAGCATGTGCAGCCTAGATATAGGATACGAGGAGGTAAGGTACGATATCCCTCCTTTATGTGTTCCCTTTTTTAGGTGGGCAACAGATTAATAACTATAAATCGCCAATGAATCAAGAAAACATCTTACTGGATGATATTTTTATGCTAACATGAATAGTAACTACAAAGATGGACATCTCAAATCAGATTTTTTTTCCTCTTTACTGGATGATATTTTTAAGCACTGGGTTGGTTGGCACATCTGAATGTCACAAATGATACAAGCTTTGAACTTTGAGAGGAATGGACTGGCGGTTTGCTTATATGGACTTGGGCAATCCTCCCCTTTTGAGCTAGCTTTCAGGGTTAAGTTAGGCCCAAGTGTGTATCTTTACTAAAAGGAAAGGACAAAATAACGTTTTTGTAAGTGTTAGAGTGGGCTCCCACATTGATGGGGAGCGGACTGGTGATCTCCTTATATAGACTTAGGCAATCCTCTCTTCATGAGCTAGCTTTTGGCTTGAATTAGGCCAAGGCCATATCTTCACATTAAGTTTGTACTACATCCGTCATAAACCTTCTGCTTCTTTAGGGAGTTTCTTCCCAGAAGACGAGACAAAATCTTGTGAAGATAATTTTTTGTCTTACTTTTGTTGACACAAAATTCACCTCTGGTATTTCAGACTGTACTAGTTATCATCACTCATTAGCTGTAGTCATTCCACACTACTTTAAGAAGAAATAAAAACTAGAAAGAGAGAACTAAAAGGATTTTTTTTTTTTTTGAATGCTTCAAGAATTAATTGACAATCATTTAGTTGCTAACATGAAAAGAAACTCTAACAGATGAAAGACTTTGGGGAGACTGATCATTGCAAAGATCATAACAGTGCATGTTTCACAAAATATGAAGCTTCCATTAAGATACATCAAGAGTTAAATTCTAAGTTCTCATTATAAACTCAACTATTAAATTACTATGATTAGATCTTGTAATGCAACAATGCTGGAGTTCCATCTAGACCCTTATCGAGGAAGTAATCAGTGAAGTCTTTCACTGTGGTTGCGCGATATTTTGGAGGATTATCATCTGATAACAATTCCTTAATTGCTTGATTATCATCTGATAACAATTCCTTAATTGGTCCATAAAGCTGGGAAGTTGGCAAGGGCTACCTCTGAAGGAAGGTGGCGGCGAGGAAGGGTATTTCGAATCTGGATATGAACCAGTGTAGAAGAAGCTTGCAACTGATATTCTTGGACCAACTTTATTCGACAATACTCTGTGCTCAACACTTATGTACTTGTCATTTGATATGAGCTGAAAACAAAACCAGAATAATAACAATTGGTTTTACTAGCAAACAAAGTTTCACATTCATTTTTTTTGGGAAAAGGTCCAACTTTGTTCCTCCACTGTATGAAATATCTTAATTTTACCCTTCCTTAATGGAGGTATAATTAAGATACTGTACAATAGAGGTTATATTTGACCTTTGTTGCTTTGACTCTCAAAAAATTCCACAAGGTGCGCGTTAGATCCTCTAGTGCATTTTTGGAGGATCCGATCGAGTGCAACATCAGAGAGCCCAAGCAACATAGTTTTTTACCCTTTTCCCTTCATTTCTATTGTGTAGATCTAAGTTTAGAAAAATAAAAAGGATACTAGCCTGCAAAAGATCACCAACGTTCACCACAAGAGCACCAGGTGTAGGAGGAACGTCAACCCACTGATTCTGGTGAAGCACTTGGAGTCCTCCGATATGATCTTGTAGAAGCACTGTGATAAAATCATTATCAGAATGTTTACTGGTGCCAACGGTGAGTTTTGGCTGAGGGCATGCTGGATAATAATGGGCCAAAAGGCGGAGCCCCTCAGCGCAATCCATATCATTGAGATGAGATGGATTGAGACCAAGACTCTCAGACAATAAATCAAACAAGGATTTGCCCAATTTCATGACATGATTAGAGAACTCCATTAGTATTTCCCTGCAGCAATTTCAATAAAATTGATGAAACAGCACATAGCAAGAACTGGAAAGGACATGACACATATTTAGGTAGTGAAAAGTAAAAAAAAATTGTTTGGTTCTTTTTAATTCATGCTCAGAAATACCTGCAGGCTGTTGGAAACTCCTCTGGACTAGGATGATTTGGAGCCATCAAACAGAAAAGTGAATCTCTCCAATTTGTAGCTGGAACAGAAGGGCTATACAAATCAAAATTGCTAACATAAACAACTTTTTGGTATCATCTCGAGTGTAATATTGTTTCTTAATATCAATATCTTGCTCAAAGAATCGCATATTCCTTGTAACATTTCTTCCAGGACAGATAATGGAATTCCATGATGAACCACTTGGAAGAAACCCCATGTCTCCGATGCATCTCGAACTTTGTCCACAATTTCTTTATGCTTGATTGGATCTTTATCAAAGCCTTCAAGATCAATCACTGGAAAAATGAACTTTGTTTCACAACTGCTTACAGATTCCTCTATCTTAGTTGGCTGAACAAATATTCGAGGCACTTCAGTGATTCCAGCATCAACAATTCCTTTGACACCAGCCTTAGTATCATCAAAGGCCAACAACTCACTCATTCTATCATAACTTTGTTGAATTCTGGCCTCAAAATCATCAGTGCTAGAGATTGCCATCTATTTTGCTCTGATGTTTTGACCGAGTAGAGTTGCTCAGGTACTTAGTTTTGATGAAAGATATTTCAAAGGTTGAGAGGATATCTCAAATGGAGGAAAGAGAAGAGGAAGAGAACATTTACCTAATAGTGGTTAGATTTCATATTGCCATATTCAAAAGAGACAAGTGAACAGTCAAGCATATTTTATGGTTGAAATTTGGCTAATCCATAATTTTGCAGAAACGAGGTGTCCTCCTTATTATAGTTTAAGACTTACATTGTACAATCACATTTTTTTGATAAAAATGAGTTGTCCTTATTATCATAGTTTTAAGACTGTAAGAGTTAAGTCTGCAAATCACATGCACAGAGTATTTTTTGTTAGAGCTCAAAACTGTAAAGAGTTGAGCATGTGCAACCTCGATAACACTATATCCCTCCTTTATGTATTCACTTTTTTAGGTGGGCGCAACAGATCAAGAACTATGAATCGCCAAGGAATCAAGAAAACAACATCTTTATTGAAAGATTTCTCTAAAATAAGATACATCATTGCACTTTGATCTCCATGGCTAACAAAAAAACTTGCCAAACGTGTGAATCTAGAAAAGAGAGAAGATGAATAACACCATGTGTAGTTAAGTCTAGGAAGGAAAATTTGGTCTGAAAGCTGCAAGTAAATTGACAGTCATCCTTATGCTAACATGAATAGTAACTAGAAAGGTGGATAGTTCAAATCAGATCTTTTTTCCTATTTACTGGATGATATTATAAACACTGAGTTGGTTGGCATGTCTAAATGTCACAATTTGTACAAGCTTTGAACTTTTGAGTTTGGTTAAGGACACATCATCCGAGCTGGAGAAAACCTCAAACAAGCAATAAATTCATATTGTATAAGATTCTCTTTTGTGTGTGTACAATTCACACTAGTCTCTGGACACGTGCGATGCACGTACGTCCCATGTTAAGTAGTGCATGCGATAGAAATCATATTAAAATATGAATGTAATGGTTAACAAAAAAATTTGAAGTGAAACGTACAAGTTGAAATCGATGAACGGTTAGTGCAACGTAAAATGGATAGGTTTAACACTCAATATATAATTGACATCTTTAGAGAACACACACACAAAGTTCACAAACATTACCGGCATCAACCGATTGAAATCTGCTACATTAGTGTAAAAAAGATGGATAGTGACATCTGAAATCATTCCAAGTTTCAATAGTAAAAAACTTATAACTAAACTGTCCGACAGTAAACCAATAAGCATAACTAATGAACGTTACTAAGGAAATTGACGAACATTCTTAATTAATTACATACAGTAATTCACATTATCTTGATCACACCAATCATTCCTGGCCCTTTTTTATTTTCCGCAGTTATCCTTCAATGAATTAGAATATATTAGTAGCATTCAATAGCTAAAGAAACACTCGAACGAATTAGCAAAGAAATATTGAAACTAAATACGATCAATCATTATTTTTCAAATGTATCTAAGAGAATAAAACCAAGATACACCTATTTGTCCTAGATCCTCGACAAAATATATTGAACTACTAACTTGTTCTTTATGTTTTTTAAATTCCGTTCACTAAATTTCCTTTAAATATTATATATAAATAGTTAACAGTAAGTTTTGAATACAAAATTTAAAGAGTACGTGAATATATTAGAAATAAACTTTTTCATCTGAATTATTTTAAAAGAGCATCAAATTCAACATACAAATAAGGAGATCATCAAACATTCATGATTCATGTTGGACTTACATAACTCTCTTGCTTTGGACACATACATGATTTAATCTGTAATTGCCTCATATACTTTTTTTCCATAAGTTCTTCAAAAAGCTAAAAAAATGTAAATATATAGTATTTTTGTTGCCTATGAGAGAACAAAAATATAGTAATAAACTAAAATGAACTAATTAATTTCAAATATGCAGATATTTTTAAAGATGTCAAGTATCGTTTTCCTATAACAAACATGGAAAGACAAATTGGGTTCGTTACGAAGAGAATGAAAAGTTCACCAAAAATTTAAATTTAATTTAACCAAAGGAAAAAAAAAATGACCTGTTTGAAGACAAAGGGACTTCTTAAGAGGATTTTTCCTGGAAGCTTGAAGATCTTCACTATTCTTTTTAGTGTCGCATCAACATTCACTGCATATTACAAAAATACAAACAGTTAAGGTGAATGCATGATTATAAGATTGGACAAAATTATAACTGATTAAGGAACCTACAAGTAGCACACGTAATATATAAATTTCTTGCATTCTTGTCATATGAAAGAATGAAAATATATATAGGAGGAACTTGGAAAGTGAAAAGTTTGTCTGTTCAATTTTTTTCATTGTCTTGTAAGAGCACATAAATAGATATTACTATATCTTCTATAAAAGAAACAATCATGGGGAAGAGGAAAAGTTGATGAACTGTATTTAGAGACTTTATAAGCTATTAAAAATCAAAAATAAGATAAATGAAAAATAGATACATGATCAGTTTCAACATCAATATTGTGACTCCCAATTGAAGAGCTTTGTTGGGGTTGGGATTTTAATCATTAAATTAAAACCAAGCAAGTAATTAAAAAGTGATTCTTAGGCTTTTTAAATAGAAAAAAATATCAAAATTTAGAGGAAAGTAAGCAGACTACAATAAATGCTTTGGAAAGATTCGTGGAATCTGCCATTTAATTGATTTATTTCTCATTTAATTGATTCATTTATCATTTATTAGTTGGTAAATTTACTATTAGATGTAAAAAATATAGCATAGGAATATGGTAATAATTCAACTTTTCAACTTAGGGTCTTTCCACTTTTAGAATAGTATAATATGCATATAAACACAATTATTTATGAAAAAGAGAAGACAAAGAAACTATCTTAGTTTATGAGGCAGGTTTCAATCCACTTGTCTTTTCCAAGAACTAGTCCAAGAAATGACCAAATATTGCCAACTGATTCTCAAAGCTCGTAGTTTTTGAATTTTGGTGTCATTTCCGGTCAGTTGTTGTACTTTGAGATAAACTTTAATCCCCTTAAGTATTTTATGAAAAACTAATAGGACTTAAATAAAAAAGATTGTTATTAATGGCAGTTAGAACTTAGAATTATACAGCAAGAACAGAGTGCTTGCTAGTGCCTATGGTAAGCTCGAACTGAAGGCATGCTGGATAGTAATGGCACAATGTGGCGAGCCTCCCAGCGCAGTCCATATCTTTGAGATCGGACAGATATTATTGAGTTAATAAAATTATTCCTTAGGTTAATAAAATTATTCCTTATCTCTAAACTGTTTAGTCTTTTAAATGAGGTGGCCAGTCAGTTCATCATGATGCTAGATCATATAGAAGTCCTTGTTTCAAGTTTCACCATCGCCCTTTAACACAAGGTATATTCACATGCATGGCCCAAGAAAAAGAATCAAGTCTACATGAGGAGACGTGTTAAGATGTAAATATATAAAATATGTGTTTTTTCCCTAATTGAAAAAGATATGGCCCTCGGGCCTAACTCAACCACAAAATCTAGATCATGAAGGGAGAATTGCTCAAGTTCATATAAGCAGCCCACCGGTCCATTCTCCAACCAATGCGGGACTTTAACCCACTCTAACATGTATAAACGTTTAGAAGAGATTGCCGCACACAATTCAACAGAGATGACTAGGCTTAAGTTATTAGATGAAATGGTCACGTATAGTTCAACAGAGATGATAGGATTGAGACCCAAATTAAACCCTTCAAGACGAGTCTGAATTCATCAGAAGTGATGGTTCTTGAACAAGTGGAAGGGAGAAAATAAACATTTGTAAGTATGTAATACATACATCAGTCATAAACCTTCTGCTACTTTAGACAATTTCTTCCAAGAAGAAGAGACAAAATCTTGAGAAAAGAATCTTCCTTTCCTTTTGTTTACCCAAACTTCATCTCTGGAGTTTCATACCTAGTTTTCATTGTTATACCCCATTTAAACGGGTTAAATTAGAGTACAACATATTGGTGATTCCTATTTTTGCTTATTTTAAGGAGTCGCCACCTAATTGATTTTAAGGTGAATTAGGGCACCTAATTATTAACTAAGGTAAAGTTAACTAAACCTCCGTTAATGGTCTGCTTAAGTTCAATTATAGGTAAGGGTTCTAGATTATCCTAAAGGGAAGGGGTTAGGCATCCTTTAGAATCCGTTAATTACGGTTTACCGGTCAAACTTAGGTTAATTAATTAAGATTAAATATAATGCTTAAATTTTAAGGAAATAGCTTACAAATATCACTAAAGTTTAAGGAAAATAATATGAGCTAAAATAAGACTCGAAGAAAACAGTAATTTACGAAAAGAACTTTAAGGCTAATAGGAAAAAAAAAAATTATTAAGATTTTAAGGGAAGGATATAATGATGCCGTTTAAATAATATTTCATAAATATTGCTAGGGTCTGAAAATGCTATTTAGAATAAAGCTTGTATCAAATATATTAATCTTGCATAAAGAAAATTTCAAATGCCATTTAAAATAAAACTTATAAGTATTGCTAAGGTTCTGAATAATAAATCTATTTAAAGTAATCTTATACATGTTGTTAGGACTTTTAAAAAAAAAAAAAGTATAATAATGCTATTTAAATAGCACTTGTAGAAAATACAATAATTTCCTATAACTGTTTTGAAAGAGAATGGTTTTGGCAAATGCGAACTTAAATAAAAATTATGTTATATGAATGTTGTGATATAGAAAAACCCAGACTTATTTTATATAATGAAAAGGGCATGAATTTATTTTCCTTTCTATTAACTTTATTTAACTATACTAAAAAAAACGCATGATTAAGTCAAACTTGCGATACCTAAATTCATACTTGCGGTGCTTCAACCTTTAAGATGATAACGAAATAAAAGGTAGTCCTCCAATTCAAAACATGTGTTCTTGTTAGTGAAAATTAATGGTTCTAATAAAATAAAAATAAATATTATAGATATCACAACTAATTCTAGCATAAAAGAAGAAAAATAAATCCTATGAAATTAATTATTAGTTTTCCTTTAAATTAACTACCCGTTACTAACTAAAACCCACTAACTTCATTAAGGTTCATCTAAATTAACACACAAAGTACTAGTCATGCAATACAAGTTAGATGCATAAAAAGAGTAGAATGGAGGAATAAGTGAAATATGTTCAGCCCGTTCTCAGGACTGCTACTGCGTTCCATGTGCTACTGGGCTTTGGCCCAGTAAATTTTAACGTGGCTGCTGCTGTTGGGCTTCGGCCCAGAGAATTACTCGATAATATTATGTTGGGCTTTAGCCCAACATCGAATGCGGGAGGAAACGAGTCGTTCGGACTCACACGCGGTGGTCATGCATAAAAATAAAAAGGAAAGGATTAGTATCTAACCAATGAAAAGTCAAAT
Organism: Lycium ferocissimum; assembly: GCF_029784015.1. Classification (NCBI taxonomy): domain Eukaryota; kingdom Viridiplantae; phylum Streptophyta; class Magnoliopsida; order Solanales; family Solanaceae; genus Lycium; species Lycium ferocissimum. Next base: position 5,294,726 of record NC_081342.1, on the reverse strand, counting down.
ATATAACATGTAAGCTTAAGACACTTCAATAGATTATGCATATATATTGTATATTCAAGTATACCTCATGTTTGTACCCTAACTTATCTTTAAAAAGGGAAACCGGATCTCAACTCAAACAATCATGCATTCTTGACATACTCTATTGCACAACTGAGATTAGAGAGGCATAGAGACTTTCTAACCACATATTTTAAATCAACCAACACACCTACTCAAACAGAGAACCACATTCAAACAACCAGAGCATTCAAGCCCTCTGTCAACCTAGATATTTACATTCATGTAGCAAGAATGAACCACAAAGCCCTCAAACAAACTAACAAACATGAAGTACGACCTAGATATCTAACTTTGAAGAATATGCACAGGGGTTATGGTAAGGGGATAATCTAGTTACGGAAATTACTATGCCGCGACAAATGGACTTGTCATTCTCTTATAAGCATATATTTGGACCGAAAACTCAAAGATTTGAACAGGATTCACAAACAATGCAGACTTAACCATTTAGGACCAAAGCTAAACACATAGAGTAATAACACAAGCTTGGACTCTCATACGGCATGCAGATACTCTCCAAACGCACCAATCTACGGGGTTATTTTCGCATCGAAACTTAACAAGATATTTAACCCCAAGGTTGCATGCTAGTTACAGATCCATCAAAACAGAAATCAACCAAGCACCACATTAATAGGTGTCACGCCCCGAACCTGGGCCTGGACGTAACACGGCACCCGGTGCCTGACTGCATGTGACCGAGCGAACCAATCGGTCGGGCCGAATCAACACGTGATATCAAAACATAACTAATTTATAAAATAAAACTAACACATGCCGATTAACTAAAAGCCTCACCGAAATATCATAATGCGGAAATACTTAGACAATCCGAACATATCCGAAAGAGCTCAACATGGCTAAACCAAACAATCGAACGATCGCCAACAAGTGCTAACATAATAAATATCCGATCGTTCGAATCGTGTTCTGGCGAAGCCTCTAAGCAGTGCCGAATAATAGAGTAATCTATAAACCGAACCGACCGGATAACTAACAACGCCCCGAAGGAATTCCGGGGCTCACCAATAGGATACGTGCACTCCTAAATAGCCGAGTCGTCAACTCCGTATATCGTTGTTCGCATCGCGAGACGCAGCCCCCAAGCAATAAAAAGGGACACGCACATTTGAATTGTACTCGGTATGTAAAGCAACCGAAGCAATAAAATACCGAAACCGAAACCGAAACTCGATAATCAGAATCGTAATAGCAAGTAGAAGTAGAGATATGAATACTCCCCTCGCTCTATATCTCGAATCATCCGTATTATCCGTGTTTGTATACGCGGGGCCCAATAATAAATACACGCTATGGCCCCGCCTAGTAGTGCGTCACCAATGGCCTCGGCCATGTATACGTATACACAAGACTGTCGTGCCCTCGGGCAAAATCACATATGTATAATTATGGTTAATTAATAAGGACCGAGACCATAACAACAATGAACAACGTCGCCCGAAATAGACATGCCGGACTAAATTGAAAACATTGATCGTTTCGAGCATATCGAATTTCTGATCGAGACTCAGCGTGGTAACAATACATAAGTCTATAAAGATTACGTGTTGAGTTCATGATATTCAAATTGATAACCATGAACGATTCAGTAATCGCAACCCTAGAAGATAGCTCTACAACATATCATAAAACCAGGGCTAAATCGTATTTCGAGTCAAATTACCGACAAGTATGAAGAATGAGGCGTAGGGAGAATCATGAACATTCCCTAACGTAGATAGTTAGCCTCACATACCTTAATTCCAGCCTTTGAGCGTAATACAATGTTCGTCAACCTTTTCAACTTTGATCTATATCAATACAAGTCAAAGGGATTCTATATTAGCAATAATATTCATGCTTTGGTCATCTAAGCATTTTATCAAACACTTTGTGGGCATGAAGCTCCATAATCTCCATTAATGGTGATTTCTTCACCCAATTCCCATTCTATTACTTCTAGGTGATTCTACAATCTCAATTAGGTGTAATCAACATCATTCTTCATCACCCACATGAATACAACAATCCCAAATCAACAAATCCAAAACTCTAGCATAACATAATTCATATAATTTCCTTTATCAAACCCATTTGTTATTCTCCCAAGAATTCATCAATTCTCAACTATAAATGATTTGAGAGTAGGAATATTACCTTTTATGAGCATCCACCACGAAATCAACACCCCAAGTTTGATTTGTAGCTTAGAACGACGGCAAGAACTTGTACTACACTTTATCCTTCACGAGCCTTGGGATTCGGGGCCTTCAACTTGGTTGATTCTCTACTTTCTCTCTCTAATCTCTCTCTCTCCCTTCTCTCTCTAAAATCTGAAAATATGGAGGAAATGGGGTTGCTAGGGTTAACATTTCCCTTAAATACCAAGGGGAAATGGGTTTGACCCAACTTGAAATCGGGTTGGGACCTTTCTGTCTTAAAACGTCCATATCTCCCTATCCCGATGTCACCTATGATCCCACGACCTATGGTTGGAAAGATATTTCAATTATCTACAACTTTGTTCTTTGAGTTTTCCCAAATTCCCAATTTATGATAGGGTTATGGCCTCCGAAGTCGGTGACCCGAAACGTATATACGGACCAAGATACGGTCACTGTTACGGTCCCGTAACACAAGGTACGGACCGTAACTTTGTACCGTACCTTGGTGAAAATTTCCAGTGAGCTTCTGGAAATTTTTGGGACGTTACGGTCCACTGTTACGGCCCGTAACACGAGTTACGGTCCGTAACGTCACCGTTACGCCAGGCAGAATTTCCAGCGAACATGCTTCAGTAAAATGGGCATAACTTTTTGCACAGATGTCCGTTTGACCCCGTAAGATACCATTGGAAAGCTATTTCAAAGATCTACAATTTTCATCAAGGAAGTTTTCCCAAATTCATAACAGATTTTCACGAAAGTTGGCTGGAAGGCAGACGTATCAAAAACTTAGCCGATTCGATAGGATTTCAAGTGCCTTACTATTAGCCATATTGAGACGATCATATCTCCTTGCTCCGATCTCTCGATTGGCTTGGTCTTTATATCGTTAGAAAGGTATTTCCACATACTACGAATTCATTAGGGGTAATTTCCCAAATTCCAAACCGATTAAGGAGTTATCGCTGCTCGAAATAGGCCTATCAACCATTTTCGCAAAACGTTCAAACCTTCGGTGTTTCCACTAACTCTAATGATATGAGCTTAAACTCAGTTCCAAGATGCGGGGTGTTACAATAGGGATGCATACCCACATACTGAAAGTTTAGCCCTGAACTAGCAGTACCATATGAGCACAAGACTTGGATACCTCTAAACATGATTTAAACTTATTGAATAAGGACACATAACCTACACAGGACTAAACACTCAGCTTATACACACCTAATATGAGCAACACCACCATTAATCAACTTCACATAATCAAGTTTGTATCAACAAAAGCCTTATATACTGAATATAACTTCATCATACTCAAAAGCAAGATATATACCCAGCCGCGTGTAAACTAAGCAGCATGATTCGGAGATCAAACAGGACTGTTTTAAATACATGATGCATAGAATCACAAACATTCGACCAGAACTTGAACAATAGGCATACTGACCACATAGAGGAATTTAGGCAACTACTTATCATATATTTAGATTCCACAGGTGGCAGACCAATATAAGTGAAGATTTAGCATCCCCAAACAACAAGACAATCAGCCGCAGGGGGACTTGACTGTGTCAATACGCTTAGCCGGATAAACATCAAGATCAAAGTGAAGCAAACTATCACAACATGCTTAGATTAAGTATATTCGGCTAAACTAACCTATCAGGCATATTTAACCAGAATCAGACTGAACTAAGGCTAATATACAGACGTGTTTCACTACATTGAACTACCAAACATACTTATCTAAATAAATTAAACCAACTGGACACAGGAACCTACTTAACCACGGGCTGACTAAATTAACACATACCATGCTTAACTAAGCTAGATTAATACTGACACATAGGCATAAATAATTCAAACTAAAAAAATTCAAGAAACAAAATAAAAGAGACAGGAATTACTGCTCAAATTAAACGGAAACAAACTAGGCTAAACTACGCGAACTCGAAACAACAGAACCGGAAAATAGGATTGAAAGGGAACCTAAATATCTAAAATGAAAATGAAAACTAAGCTATTCTACTTGAAACACAGAATTAAGAAAATAAGACTACTAAGACAAGAAGGAAAATTACCTGCTTCGGGTGCAGCGAAGTGAGGCTCGAGCTTCTGATATACCTCGAAACACTTCGAGGTTCGAATTTGTGTATGTTCGGACTCAAACAAACAACCAAAGCTAAAACAGAACAGGATTTAGCACTTTTAGGGTGATATTCAGAAAAATTAACAACTAAGATTTTCAAAGGGGATTTAAGCAACCGGAGAACTATTGTTTTTAGGGGTTTCAAACTTTGATTTCTAGGAGGGATTTCTGCCGCTCAAAAAAAAGTCCCTTTTCTTATTTCAAAAGCGATTATTTATCGGGGAACTTCTAGGGTTTTGCCGGGCTTCAAAATTGAAATTTAGGCGGGATTTTTTTTGGTCAACAACGTTCGATGACAAAACGTTCAGATTTGCCGAACTAGACAAATCACTGAAAAATGGGTACCCGAAATATGAAAAGCAACTGATAAAAGGACCATCCCTTTCACAAAGGGACGAAAACATTTAAAGCTCTTCAGATCAAAATCGGAGAGGGAACGAAGGAGACAAAGCTTCACCCTTTGAAAACTGACGGGGTGGGGTACGAATATTAATTGCCTTCCCCGAAATGGCCATGCAAGGCCTGGGGAAGGTGAAAGGCGTCTGTCGCCTTGCCATTTTGGTCGGGAAAGAGACGAAAGGAGGAGAGAGAGAGATGAGAGGGTGTGCGGCGCTGAAGGGAGATGGGAAAGGAAACGATTAGGTTTCCTTTAGAAAAGAGATGGGCCGGGGCGGGTCACGTGATTTGGTGGGCTGGGTCGGTCAGTTTGGTTGATTTTTAATGAATATTGGCTGGTTTCATACAAAATAGATTTTGACAGATTTTGACCCAAGTGATTTGGGACTGATTATGGACTCCTAAATTTAAATAAAAGACCCGTTTTAATTAACTATATGCTAATATATGTTAAAATATTATCTCATATAAAAGTATGTATATATTAGTACTCAGATAAAATAAAATGACGTCGTAATAGCCGTGCGATAATATATTTGAAATTCAACAGTAAGTAAACGTTACCATTTAATTGCGCGAAAATAAAATGCGATGCGTGTGCATAAGCTGGTAAAAATGCTGAAATGATAAAATCCGAATAATAATAATACTGGTAGTAACAAATAATAGCAAAATAATAGTAGTAATAAATAATAATAATAATAATAATAATAATAATAATAATAATAATAATAATAATAATAATAATAATAATAGTGGTAGTAGTAACGGTAATAAAATAGCAGATAATAACAGTAGTGACTATAACAAGATAATAAAATGTCAGTATTAGTAAAAGTCAATAATTATAATAGAAATATAAATAATCATTTCTTAAATTGCCAAAATTACTATAAATTTAAATAAATATTTAGAAGGCGGGACAAAATTGGGTGTCAACATTCATCACTCATTAGCAGTGCTCATGCAACACTACATTAAGAAGAAATAAAAGCTAGAAAGAGAGAACTAAAAGAAATATCTTTTCCAATTCTGCGAGAATCAATTGACAATCATTTATTTGCTGACAAGAATAGAAACTATAACAGACAGAAAACTTTTCCAGCCTGATCAGTCAGACAGAAAACTTTTCCAGCCTGATCAGTCACAAGGAAGATCTTGCAAATATCATAGCAGTTCATGTCTCAACATCTTATAAAGCTTCAGCAAAAGATACATCAAAAGTTAATTCTCAGTTCTCATTATAAATTTAACTATTTACTATGATTAGATCTTGTAATGCAACAATGCAGATGTTCCATCTAGACCCTTTTTACGGAAGTATTCATTGTAGTCTTTCACTGTGGTGGCACGATATTTTGGAGGATTATCTTCTGATAACAATTCAGTAATTGGTCCATACAGTTTGGAAGATGGTAATGGACCTATACCGAAGAAGGATGCAACTGATATTCTTGGTCCAACTTTATTTGCCAATGCTCTGTGCTGAACACTTATGTACTTGTCATTTGATATGAGCTGAAAAAGGCAACAAAAAGAAGCATAAATGATATCAGTGCCAAACTAGGTGGTTTATTCACTCTTTATTGATTGTAGATGGTTTAGAAAAGAAAAAGAATACTAGCCTGCAGAAGATCTCCAATGTTCACCACAAGTGCGCCATGTGTAGGAGGAACATCAACCCACTGATCCTGGTGACGCACTTGGAGTCCTCCGATATGATCTTGTAGAAGCACTGTGATAAAATCACCGTCAGAATGTTTGTTGGTGCCTATGGTGAGTTCCGGCTGAGGGCATGCTGGATAGTAATGGCCCAAAACACCAAGCCCTTCAGCACAATCCATATCTTTGAGATGGCAACGATCAAGACCGAGACCTTCAGACAATAATTCAAGCAAGAAGCAGCCCAATTTCATCACAACCTTAGAGTACTCCATTAGTATTTCCCTGCACAAATTGATTGAAGCAGGACATAGCATCAATATTTGAAATAACAAAGTATGCTTGATTGGCTTTCAGGGACGGGTACCTCTTCTAATTAAATTTATTAATTTCCCTAACTACTCCAAAACTCACATTAAGCAATAAATCATGTGTCATCGTTAATTCTTGATTTTTGTCACAACATAATACATATGTAGTTACAAGGTAAAGAGGTTGGTTGTTGGTTTTTTAAAAGATTGGGGCAGCAAAAAGGGGTTGAAATACTGGTTGAAAGTGTCTCTCAATAATTTATTAAGCATAGGAGGGCTTATAATAGCCAACTCCGTAACATAATCTGCAGAAAAATTTGCATAACAGGAATTCAAGAAAAGCTAAAATATCTCAACAAATTAATCTATCCATAGAAATTTAAAATTCAAAAAAGATACATCCTAAACCTAAGCAACTTATTATGCTAAAGAAATTACTACAGTAACTGAAAGCAATTTCCATCACTCCTCCTTTGCTTCAGTTGCTACAATTTAAAAAATTGTTCCTCCTCAATTTCCGCTTTGGTGGTTGATGTTGAATCTTTTAACTGCTTTTTAACTTGGCCACTTTTTTTTTTAATCTCTTTTTTTCTTCTTCTTTTTCTTCTTTTGGTTTAGTGCATAACAATCACCCTCAATAACATTATTTCGTCTGAAAGCTCTTTTGAAAGTGCTTTAATCTGGACAATTGTAGGATTTGTAAAAATTGTTGTAAGAATTTTTCTTCCATCACAACATCCCATAAATTATAGGTTTCAAGATATGATTTCAATTTCACTGATCAAAACTGATAGTTTATTTAATAAAAATGCATCTTTCATATTTAATAAGCTTCAAATTAATCATATTTTCTGTTTTTAGCCTTAATAACGCACTCTCTTATAGGAATGATATGACATGTTTAAGATTACAAGATTCAAAGAAGATTTTTGGTATCTAATACACACTTTAGTTTTAATCAGATTCAAAAAATTTTACATTCTTAAACTTCGTGTCAAGTCAAACTAAGACACATACAACAAAACGAACCAAAAATATTCACGGCCTTTTATTCAGGTTTGGCTTTAGGCTACAAATTTCGTTGAGCCGCCCCTGCATTGAAAGAGAGACTGTTGCTTGCCATATTTGAAAAATATGTTAAAATTAATATTGGTTGAAATAGCCCTACTTGTTGAAAATAAGCACGGGTTAAAAAATGGGTTGAAAATAGTTTTTGAAAATGGTTCTTTAGATGAATTCACATATCCCGTAAGATCAATGGAGATTGTTGATACCACTGTTGGTTTTTTAAAAGATTGGGCCGGGCAGCAAAAAGGAATTGAAATATTGATTGAAAGTGTCTCTCGATAATTTTATTAAGCATAGGAAGGCTTTAAATAGCCAACTCGGTAACATAATCTACGGAAAAATCTGCATACCAAGAATTCAAAAAAGCTAAAATATCTCAACAAACTAATCTATTCATAGAAATTTAAAATTCATAAAAGATTCACCCTAAATTTAAGAAACTTATTAATTATTATGCTAAAGAAAATTACTGCACTAACTGGAAGCAATTTTCAACAATTTTCTGGTTCGTTTTTGAGAACATATACCTGCATGCTATTGGCAATTCTTCTGGACTGGGAGGATTAGGAGCCATGATACAGCAAAATGAGTCTCTCCAGTTTGCAGCTGGAACAGAAGGGCTAAATAAATCAAAATTGCTCGCATGAATCACCTTTTTCGTAGTATCTCTAGTGTAATACTGTTTCTTAACCTCGATATCTTGCTCAAAAAACCGTTGTATTCCTAGCAACATTTCTTCCAGGACAGATGTTGGAATGCCATGATTAACCACTTGGAAGAAACCCCATGTCTCCGATGCATCTCGAACTTTGTCCACAATCTCTTTATGCTTGATTGGGTCCTTGTCAATGCATTCAAGGTCTATCACTGGAAAAATGAACTGTGTTGCACATGTTTCCGAGGACTCCGGCCTGTTGTTTGGTGGTAGAATGAATATTTGAGGTAGTTTAGTGATTCCAGCATCAACAAGCCCTTTGACACCAGCCTTTGTATCATCAAAGGCTTTTAACTCGCTCATTCTGTCGTAACTTTTCTGAACTGTGGCCTGATAATCATCAGTGCTAGAGACTACCATCTTCTTTGCTAGGATGTTATAAACAAGTAGAGTTCCTGTGGTTCCTAGAACCTAATGGGAAGCAGGGGATACTATAAATACTACTCTCTATGCAAAACACTATCTTCCCCATCCACCAAAAAAAAAAAAAAATAATAATAATAATAATAATAATAATAATAATAATAAAGGCTATAAACAAGGAGATTGTCATGATAAGCTTTAAAATGTTTTAAGTCCCTTTCACTGGTCCCTGTCTGAACCTACTGCCATTCTTCACCCGTACCCCACCACCATACACTATCTTCCCTATCCACACACAAAAAAAAAAAAAAAAAAAAGGAGGGGGCTATAAACAAGGAGATTGTCATGATAAGCTTTAAAATGTTTTAAGTCCCTTTCACTGGCCCCTGTCTGAACCTACTGCCATTCTTCACCCCTACCCCACCACCATACCCCAAAAATAGAAGAGGATATTACTACTATATATAAACGCTGATATTGGATTTTTAGTCGTCCTCACAGGGGTGGGATCGTAATTTTGGTTTATTCTTTAATGCAATCCAGTGGCTACACATGGCTGGAAGAGGGTCCCAATACCCAATTTGTTTGCCCTCTTTCTTCGTTCCCGGTGAATCTTCAGTAACCAAACCACAATGTGCAACCTGTATGGCCCACAATGGACACTTGTCACGTAGAGGGACCCTCACACAACTGAGTCTCTTTGTTAAGACCACTTCCATTTGGACCTTTTTTTATTGGTATACTGTAACTTTTTGTAGATCCGCCCCTTATTTTGTTACATCTCCGTTTCAAATTATTTGACATGGCTATTAAAAATAATTATTTCAAATTATTTATTATTTTAGAAATTCAAGGTAAAATTAATTATTTTTTCCCATTTCACCCTTAGTAGAATTTTGTCATTAATAAAGATGACACATAATAGAATAAACATTTTACTTTGTTTATTCTTTTACATTATCGTAAATTTGGGCAATGTTACCAGTCTTTTTTTCTAACTGAACCTTTATCAAATCTCATTATAGGTTAAATATATCTCACGTCATCCATACATGTTTTTTCGTGCTTTTTTTTATTTTTTTATTTTCAATCCATACGTGCTTGTGGAGATCTCTCTCTTGAATCATTTTCTAGCATAATTTCAAAAAAGAAAATTATTTTATAAGTTTCTTGAATTATTATTAGAGAAAAGATATCATTTCCCCCGAACTTGGCAAAGAAACTCACTTTAGCAACTAAACTTAACTCGTAATTATTTACCCCTAAACAACTTAATCGATAATTATTTACCCCCTTAACGAGTGACGTGGCAAGAAAGCGTACTCAATCTCTTAAAAAGCGCGTGGGAGGAAAAAAATAAACACTAAAAGTGATCCCAACCGTACTGTATGTCATCTTCTAATTGGATGATATATTAAGATTTTCTTAATATTTTATTTTCTATTTTAAATTAACTTTTTCCTTTTCTTTCTTATTCTTTTCCCTTCTCTTTCGCGTTCTACTTCAACAGCTTCCCACTATTTTTTCTTCTCGCTTTGTTTCTTTGTATATAGATTTAATTTATGGGTTTGATTTGACACAAATAAAGAGATTAAATTTGTTGAGTTAACAAACCACTTCAAATTCCCACCGTGAAACAAATACTCATTCAAATGCATAAAGTTGACATTTGCATAAAATTGACATTTGCTTTTGTCATGTGTTGGTTTCTCTCTAGTGTTGTTCGGGTTTTGTTATTAAGCTCTAGTTACTTTAATTTCTTATTACATATTCAAGGAACAATCTTCACCGTCCGAAATTACAATTCTTGTCTTCCAAATAAAATATTATTGTTAATTGAATGCACCCACCGTCAAAGCTAGGGGGGATGTCGCTACTATTGTTATTTGTGTTAACAATAACAATGACAATTGTTATTGTTATTCAAACGGTGGATTTGGAATTATGGGTTGCATTGTCTCAAGTCAATTCATACTTATGTTAATTGTTGTTAATTTGTAAACCGAGATTAAGCATGTGAGTTGGAACATTATCGCATAAGAAGATTAAAATGCAAGCTCGATCTCGAGGCATACTTTCTTAGAAATGCAAGTTTTAATATCGGAGAAAGGTACTTTTAGTTATATTTAGTTATGCCGGATCCCAGACTTTTAGTCAGGTTTAACTAAAAAAGTCTCCGTGAGGGGGCGTACTTTTAGTTATGTTTAGTTATGCCGGGTCCCATAGACTTTTAGTCAGATTAACTAAAATCACGAGGGCGTGTACTTTTAGTTATGTTTAGTTATGCCCGTCTGCTCTCATATCGTTTCTTATATTGCATTGTCGTTATTAGTATTAGAAAACTTAATACATCGATACGTGGTGATTTTCTGTGTTCAAGAGAGTTTAGCATTTTGGAAAGGAAAGCATCAACGATAGAGGAAATAACAAAAGAAAATATGAAAATGCAGAGTTAGCCGATATCTGGAATGCTTTTGCTTGGGTTCTTGTCTCAAGCCGAATTCATACTTATGTTAATTGTTGTTAATTTGTAAACCGAGATTAAGATGTGAGTTGGAACATTATCTCCATAAGTTAAGATTAAAATGCAAGCTCGATCCGAGGCATACTTTCTTAGAAACGCAAGCCGAATATGCTTTCGGAGGGCGTATTTTTAGTTATATTTAGTTATGCCGGATCCGGCAGACTTTTAGTTGTGTTTAACTAAAAGTCTGCCGGAGGGGGCAGACTTTTAGTTGTGTTTAACTAAAAGTCTGCCGGAGGGGGCAGACTTTTAGTTATGTTTAGTTATGCCTGTCTGTTCTCATATCGTTTCTTATATTCATTGTATTGTCCGTTATTAGTATTAGGAAAACTTAATACATTGATCTGTGTGGTGATTTTCAGGTTCAAGAGGAGTTGAGTATTTTGGAAAGGAAAGCATCACTGATAGAGGAAATAACAAAAGAAAATATGAAAATGCAGGAGTTAGCCAGATATCCTTGAATGCTTATTGTTTGGGCTCCTTCTACTGAAAGTTAATTATTTATTAGATTAGCTCATTGGTGGAGAAATGAATCTTCACCCCCCTATACTTCCTAAAGAACAAATGTAATGGAAGTGTACAATGAAACGTGCTTTCACCACAAGGATAGTTGTATTAATGTTCTTTGTTGTTTATGGCATTGCTTAAAGAAACACGCTTAACGTACTTCCTCTGATATCCTAATGAAATTGTGTGTATATGAAGGCTTCAACCTAATCAATTTCTTGTTTGACACCTTAAGCAGTGAAGTTCCTGTGATGTAATACAGTGGACTTCGACTTCAATATGGTGGTGGTGGTGTTCTTCAATAATGAAGAAATCACAATGCAGCTGGGGTGGGGGTGGAGGGGCGGAAGAAGGTGGGGCGGCGGCGGTGTTGGTGGCGGGCGGCGGTGTTGGTGAGAATGAGGAGAAAGTAGAAAGAAAAGAGAAAAATAATAAAAGAAAAATAAAAAATGAAGAGTTGGTAATTTTTGACGTGGCAATGACCTGGCAATGATGTGGCAATGACGTGGCGCGAGTGTAATACACTCAACTGGTCCAGGCCGCTAAGGGGGGTAAATAATTATCAGTTAAGTTGTTTAGGGGGGTAAATAATTACCAGTTAAGTTTAGTTGCTAAAGTGAGTTTTGCTGCCAAGTTCCAGGGGGAAATGATGTCTTTTCTCTTATTATTATTATTATAAGTCTATATGCATGCGTCATGATAAGTATATTATGACGAGTTATGACATGTATAATATGATAAGCATACTATGATGAGCATGATATAATGAGTACATGATGACATCACACCGCGCCTAAATGGTCGGGCAGATACGCTACAAGGCGGGCAGTTATACACCATGTCTAAATGGCATGGGCAGACACCACTAGTGGCGGTACGAGACGATACCCGGACGCGGGAGGCACGGACGCAGGCACTATCACACGTTATTGTTTATCACACCGTACCTATATGGTCGGGCAGCTTATACATTTATGCATATATGAGATGATGATGAGTATAAAAGTAAGCCAGCATGTATGATTTCCGTTATGCCTCAGTCAGTCACAGATTGCTCTTCATTGATGCCTCCTTATTTCATTAATGTCTTATTATTGTTTATGTCTTACATACTCAGTACAATATTCGTACTGACGTCCTTTCTTCGGACGCTGTGTTCATGCTCACAGGTAGACAGGGGGGTGATCCAGACTCATAGGAGCTAGCGGCTGATTTGAGAGCACTCCATCCTTCGGAGGTGCCATTGATTATTCTTTTGGTACATATGTATGTATATTCATGATTGGGCACGACGGGGTCCTGTCCCGTCCATATGTCTAGTACTCTAGTAGAGGCTCGTAGATACGCAGTGTGGGTGATATGGTCCCATAGTGTTCATGTATATGTATATATGTGCATGTATATATTATTTTGATAGCCGAAGGGCTTATGTTTATAAAAGCAAATATGTTTCCGATAATAACATCTTTATATGATTATGAGCATATAGCACGAATAAGAGCAGATAAGTAGTAATATGAGTGGTGTTCGGTGGTTAGCCCCGGATACCCGTCGCGGCCCGTAGTTCGGGTCGTGACAGAAGTGGTATCAGAGTAGTTCAGTCCTAGGAAGTGTCTACGAGCCGTGTCTAGTAGAGTCTTGTTTATGGTGTGTTGCGCGCCACGCTAATAAACAGGAGGCTACAGGGCATTTAGGAAAAATGACCATCTTTCATCTTAAGAGATCGTGCGATAGAGCCAAGTTAAGGATGCAACTACCTAATCTTTTTCTGTTTAATTTTCAGTAATGCCTTTGAGAAAGAGAAAGAAAGTCAGCGCAATACTAGGCGCTGCGGGAGAAGGTACCAGCCGAGAACCCCCAGTTGAGCTAGGACATAGCGAGTCTCAAAGTGCCTCTCCCTCGCATGCTACCTCTATTCCTCCAGTAGCAGAAGAGCATGAAGAGGTCTCCACTCCAGCTCCTATGCCTCCAGTTCCTCCACCGGCTACTTCGGGTCGACAAGTGACCGAAGCTATTCATTTATTGACACAGTTGGTTGCGGCCCAGGCGCAACGGCAAAATGCGGGCCCAAGTGATCGTTCAGCTAGTACTAGAGCCCGTGACTTCATGAGTGTTTTATTAGAGATGTTGAGAACTTTGGGGAAACCCTTCGAGGAATCGGGGAAGGGATGATGACTCGAGAGGGCGGATGGTACAATAATTGGGAAATGAGGCAAGAGAAGCGCCCCTCCGTGTGGCGAATTTGTTGATGCTTTATTCGGGATTATTTGCCACCCCAGGTCCGCGACTGGCGGATGGGTTTTAATTTTAACGGAAAAAGCGCCCCGGGGGTATAGCCTTCAATTTAATTCTTTGGAATTGCCCTACTTTGGGGGCCGAAATGGGGGGGAAAATGCTAGTTTGGGGGCCAGGCCGGGG